>NW_022146952.1:731099-789115 GCF_002938485.1 Sitophilus oryzae | reverse complement strand
AGCTGTTTCTCCAGAACATTACTAGTTAACCCAGAGAATTCCAATTGACTCTAAATACGTCATTAATTTCCATTTCACTACACTACTTATATCATCACAGCAAAGCCTAAATTGTTATGAAGTACTTATTTCAATGTGAAGGACGGACCTGATTCCGAAAAAGAATTAATTGAGGCAGTTCACCAACATAATATGCTTTGTTATTACCAGCCTTTCGTGCTTTCACATCATTAACCAAAACAAATTAGTTGGCTCTGTTTTACCACAAAATATTTCATTTTCACTCTTCACAAGAGTTAATGCTGACTTCAGTTATCACTCATGCTCACACCACTGTTGTTCTTCCGATTTAAAATACATTACTGCGTTCTATTACCATAACATTTTATTTTATAAATAACGTCTTCGCCTGGCGACCGCAGGAGCGACGCCGATCAGTTTAGCATCGCCTTTCATTTGTTATCCGCGATCCATGGGCTGACGAGAGGTCGGCGAGTATTCGTAGCCAGCAGTGCGCTGTCAATAGCACGTTACATTAGCGACTACGGTTGCTGAAAATTGGCGTTGGTACCGGATGATACGACTCTCCGATTTCACGCTTGTAGCGTGAATTGGCCTGCCTTGTAGTAATAGTCTCCGATTTTCAGCAACAAACACTCTTGGCGGTCAGCTGCGAACAGAAAATGAACAATTGAAGTCTGAACTGAGTAAACTTTCTGCTAAAATCAATAACATAGAGCAAACAAACAGGCTTAGAAATGTAGAAATATCAGGTGTCACCGAGCAAACCGTACTTGGTGAAATTGCACCAGTTACTGATTTAAAATCGAGAAAGTAGCCTCATAACTGTGTCCTCATTTCTGATAATGACCGTATTGTCCTTTGGCCCACCAGACGTCAGAGAGATGAGACAGCATCAGCGTGCTCAAAATTCGTATTCTTTCCAGGCAAGCTTCAATAATTGATTACTCTTTTATTTAATGAATATTCATCATCAAATAATAAAGTGAGTTATTGCGAGGTTGTCACTAGCTTGTGGACATGCACGGAAGCAGGATGTTCGAGATATACATGTGTCGTGATGTTGGCAATTTTAAATTTGTTTGACAAATTTAAATAGTTTCCAACAGGCTAACATCTGACACATGTATAATCTTCGAACGGTCGTCCTTGCGCAGGAATATCTTTCCGTTACGTGTCCACACAAATTTAAATTGCTTCTGTTTGGCAAATTCTCGAGCCTCCTTAAATATCACTTTATTGACATTGTTAGGTGTTCATTTAAATAAAAGGGAGTTGACATTCCATCCAATATTAGTGGCTTACTGGAAGAATTACGAATTTTTAATTTTGCTGATGCTATAATATCATCTCTCTGACGTCTAGTGTTCAAAGTAAGGACAATATTCTTTGGTCGTTTATCAGAATTATTTGTTGGGACACG
The DNA here is from genome assembly GCF_002938485.1 of Sitophilus oryzae. NCBI lineage: Eukaryota > Metazoa > Arthropoda > Insecta > Coleoptera > Curculionidae > Sitophilus > Sitophilus oryzae. The sequence goes on along the minus strand of NW_022146952.1, from coordinate 787,671 downwards.
AGTTATAGATTCAATTGTACTTTCATCGATTTTAAAATCAATGGCATTGCCATTGGTTTGAACAATTTTCACCAAGTTTTCTTTGGTTTGCTCGGTGACACCTGATATTTCTACATTTCTAAGCCTGTTTGTTTGCTCTATGTTATTGATTTTAGCAGAAAGTTTACTCAGTTCAGACTTCAATTGTTCATTTTCTGTTCGCAATTGATTTGTAAGCTTTACATAATCAGAGTGTTTATTGATAGACCCTTCAAAATCGGAGACCTTATTACTACAAAAGGTAACAGATTCGCGAAGAAGTTTCAATTCCTCATATACAATGCGTAAATTCGGAGAGTCCTCATTATCAATCCGAGTACTAGCCATAGTACCAGCAGCCAGTGAGGTCCGCCCCAAGTGTAACGATGCTTCCCCGTGGCTAGTGCTGTCACGGGATGGCGTAAAAAATCCTAATGTGAATTTTTCCTACTGCGCGAGATTTCTAATTCTCGCCCGACCTACTCGGTTCGGCCGTCATCGGCATGGATCTAAATCCTTGAGATGTAAATTATACATAAAATGAAGGAAAAAAACGTGCTAAATTTGTCAACGTCGCTCCTCGCAGTCGCTATCGAGAGTTGAGACTCGAAAAGTTAGAGGCTGGCCAGGTGCTCCATACGTTAAGTTAGAAAGTGATATAAAAATAAAATGTTATAATTATGCAGACGCATTGAGTATTGATAATATTTTTAATCGGAAACAAGAAATAATAATTAGTGGTGTGGTATGGGCGATTAACTGGAAATTAAATTAAACATTTTTATATAACTGATAACTCTTGTGAGGAAGGGTGAAGGGAAAAGAGACAGATGAAGCAGAAAAACAAACTAATTTTATTGGAAATTAAAACAAAATTGTAATTTTGACAGTTAATGTTTTTTTTAGAACATTAGAACGTCATAGCACAAGCATCACGAAAGAGAAGCAGGAAACATACAAAGGTAAATATATTTTAAAAACATATTATGTGCAGTGACTTTTTAACATAATTAATTCTTTTCAGAATCAAGGTCCGTCATATACACAGCAAAATTTAAATAGTTATATATGTTTAGAGCTTTCAAAATTAAAGATATATGATGTCATGAGAGTGTGTATTATTGGTTGCCTATGGTATAATTAAATAAATAAGAGCTGAGAATTCTAATAATGGCAATAATCCCTAGAGTCAATTTAAAGGTTAACTATTCTCTGGGTTAACTGAAAAAAAATTAAATGTTCTGGAGTCAAAGAGTATTTTATTTATAAAATTACCCAGAACATCACAATTAAATAATTTTGTATTTTAATTTAGAGACTCGTAGGAACGAGCTATTTTGAGTCTATTGAAGAAGTTTAAGGTACTAGAAAAAAACATTTTCCCCCGACTCAACCTTTTTACCACCCCTTAAATGATATTGCAATTCAATTTTAAGACCTTAATAAATAAAAATTTTTTCAAAATATTTCGAATTTATTCATGAACTTTAAGTCGGTCAAAATAAAACATGGAAGTTGGTATTATATGAAATGGTTTATTATAAAATATAAATTTATGATAAAATAAAATAAATCAAACTGTAGTCCCTCTGGTATTCTAGTGACTGCGAACTGCGGGTTTCTGGTGAAAAACTGCTACTTAAGGTGAGCGTAGGTATACCTACACCTACCTATAAACAAAAAAATGTATGAGTAATGAATTTAACAACACCGTCAAACTAAAGATTGGGTAAAATACATTACATATTATTATTTAAAACAATATCTACCCAAAGTGAATATAATTTAAAATGTGAATAATCTTATTTTAATTATTAAGTCTAGGAAAGAAATGTGTCTTTTCCATTTTAAAAAAGGTACATACCAAGTACATACCTTTTTTCTATTTTCTATTGTAACTATGGTAACTAACTAGACACCATTTTGCCACCGTTGCTGCTCGAACTACTAGAAATCACCTTCTTGGCAATAATCTGTAAAAATATATAGATAAAAATTTACGTTACACATTATTCATTACGAATTAAAATTATAATTCATTTTAAATTATTTGGGAGCCAACTACTATCTAAACTATAACACCGAGACAGAGACCGAAGTACTTATTTTTACTTACCGCTAATATATTCCACTATTATTATTTTCACATCTATATCTTCATATAATTGCGGATCCAATCGGAGTTGGATTATCCAGCTGCCAGTACTTGTTCTCCACTTTGAGAGGATCTGAAAGTATTTTATCACAAATTAATTAATTACCTTGCACTTAAATACATGCTAATCAAGTTATAAGTAAACCGAAACATTATGGATACTGAATATTTTGTTTTTTTAATACATAACTACAAAAGATAAGCACAAATGAAATTTCCTACCTTCTGGCTTCCTTTTTAAATAATCCTTCCATTTAACAATAATTCACTCTGTCTGATATACTTACGAAAATATGAGAATACTGGCAACAGTGTTTTTTACTTTCCGAAGACGTTCGGACGCAATCGTAATATTAGGAAAAAGTAGAATTAGGAAATTCTTGGCCCTCCCGCTGTCACCAGATCGGTCACCCGATCGGCAATCTTCCCAAATCCATGTAGCCCCGGGTACACTTCGAAACACATTGGCCTGATCTCAGCCCAAACCGGAACATTGCTTATTGGTATGATATATATGACCTATAGATAGCAATATATATTAGATAAAATAACCTTATCCGTCAGATATCTTATGAACTGCCAAATAACGCTTTATTTGTCGGATAAAAATTTGACGCATAAGCAAAGGCATGAGGAGATATTGATTTTATTTGACAAAATTGCTTAACATAACCTAAGACATTGTTACTATTGAAGATTTCGTTTATTCCAATAAATTCGATTTTAGATTATTTGGAAAAGACTTACCTATCTGAGTATGTAGACTATAACCATTTTAGAACGTATGGTGTATAAACACCAATAAACACATTGAAATGGTGCAAAAAACTATTGTTGCTAGTGCTGGACTTTATAAGGAGTGTTACAAAATAAAGAGAGCCTCTGTTAGAGCATCAAAACGAAGAGAATGCATTAAGTCAGGATAATAGTGATAAGACAGCAATTTATAAATTATTTTATTTAAATCCTTTCAATTATAAACCATTACGTATTTAATAAAGCTCTAAAGTAGGTAAAAAATAAATAAAACTTTTTAAATCAAACTATTTATTTCATTTATAATTCGCATATCTTAATTCATTAATATTATAACAGGAACCTTATAAAACCTGTTATTCAACTCACATTTGCTTTTATTTCTTTGGTGTTACAATTTTAGTTTAATTTCTTGCACTATGTACCTTATACCGTATGATCGAAAAAAAAACGGCGTCCAGTTGGCTGGGAAATGACGATCGATAACATTTCCCATATAAATTTACATATGAAATGACAGCAATCTTCATTTCATAGCCATCGCTGACGCCGTTTTTTTTTTCGATCATACGGTACATCTTTTCTGCATGCGGTTTTTTAAGTAACTCTCTAGCTAAACCTTGCCGCCACACCTGTGTTGTGGTCCTTTGATTTTTCCTTTTTATTTTGTGAAGTTCCATCATTTTGAGTTCTTAAAAATAAAAGTAATATGACACAATTGCTTTTATTTAAATTTTTTTATTAAATAATTTGTACATAATACGTACAAATGTTACAACAAGTAATTGTTACATTTACACATTATATTATAATGTGTAAATGTAACAATAATAATATAATTGTTATAGGGACTATTTATTTATTATTATTAAGACAAAAGTATAAGTAGGGGCGGATACAGGAATTTATTTTAGGGGGGGCCAAATAAAAAATAATGTAGAATATGCTTTTTAGAGCGCTATTTTTAACCCAAAAGCCTAATATTTAACCCAATCTATGGATTTTAGGGGGGGCCCGGGCCCCATGGGCACCCCCTCTGTATCCGCCCCTGAGTATAGGTGCATTGATCTATTTTATAAAATAAAAACTCACCTTAATTACTATCATCGATGCTGTCCTACCTATTTCTTTACTATGAGAAGCCCTAGAACAATAACATATTTGTTATTACTAACAGTCTAGTTAAGTTATATATAGTTATGCTATCTAATAGTTATGCTATTTTTAATTTTCAATATTAATAACTTACCAGATGATGGTTTTAGGGTTTGTTTATAAATCTCTGCTTGCACTTCACCAGCTTCTTTCTTCAATCTTCTTATCAATTGTACTAGAATTTTAATATAATAAAATAAAATAACAGTAGTATCATGTAATTAAATTATAAATTACTTACAGATTATATTTTCTTGTTTTAATTTCTTATAAATCGTATTCCATCAATAGATCTATTTCACCACTGCTGAAATTGAATTATCTTTCCCTTTTTCCATAAATGTAAATTTAAATAGCCTATACTATAATAGAACTAGTTGGAGTTAAACACAAAATATATTTTATTTAGTTGAATTTTACTGTTTTTTGTTAGATAAAAGTTATTTATTTATAACTGAAGACACGGGGCCTAGAGTATTTACTTACGCCTTTGTTACGTATTTGTTTTTAGGATTTGCTACAATAATTTTATTATAGTGATTTTACCATTGAGTGTATTAATTATGTTCATGTAATATAATTTTGATAATACATATTTAATTTTTTGTTCTGTTAATATGTAACAATTTACAGGAGTGTGAAACAAATGACGTCTTGCTATATCTGTCAGATATATTATAAATTTACTGTCGAAGTAGTGAAAACAATTTTGAAAAATCATAAATATTGATGCTTTTTAATTCAATGTATTATTTCATTGTATAAAATACTATGGATTATTTTATAATTTTAATATACAGGTAGTCAAAAAATAGTGTATATCTTACTTTGGTAGGTGACTATACACATGAAAATAAAACAAAAAGTTCCTATGAACATATGCCCTAAAATTCTTCCCGAAGAAATTACAGCCCTCGAAAAGTTAAATAATAATAATATAATTTTGTTTATTTTTAAGAACATTGGTAAACCGATTTTCCTGAAATTTGTTACTCTTACACACATTTTAATGTCAAAGTAAATGGCGATTATGAAAAATTTTGCAACAGCCCTGAAAGGGTACTTTCCATTAGGGTAGGGAGTACTACTGGTGGTACTTCTTTTATTCTTATAGATATAGTAATTTCAACAAATGATATAAAAAGCTAGAACTTTTTTACGGAAGCCAGGTGCTCTTCGTTTAATTGTGAATTAACATTCTATATTTTAATATAATTTGTAGGGAAAAAGGTACTTTTATGTAGTATTTTGAATTATAAAAAATAGGATTTGCTATTATATAATTTCATGTACAGGGTGTCCCATTTTAGTTGAAATCATACGGTATCTCCGTTATTCACGAAGATAGAAGGGTGCGGTTTGCATAAACCTGTGCCACTTTTTTGTCAAACGGAAGATGCTGCCAACAAAATTTTCATAGACCTCTTCGTTTCTGAGCTACAGGGTATTTTTGAAAATTTTGAAATTTGGGATAGCCCCCGTATCTCCGTTATTATGGATGATATCGAGAAGGTGAAAATTGATTCTTGTAGAACTTTTTACGTAGAATACAGTGGCGTAGTCTATTTTTCTACGAAAAAAATATTTTTGAAAATATGAACTAAAGTTATGTTTTTTTAAATGGAACACCCTGTATATTCATAAATCATATGATCCGCCTTGCTATGAGCTTCTCAAATATATATATATATATTACTCTATATTTATTTTCGCTATTTACTGCAATATTTAAAATACGTCATTTTCTTATTAGTAGGCCGTGATAAATAACAAAATGAAAATGGTAAAAATATTTACTAAAATAGACATACACATATTAAAATTTTATTTGGAATTGATATATTATACTTTTGAACTGTTACCACTGAACCTCTGAATATATTCTTCTCTTTTTTATAACGGAATTTATTATAATGGGATGGGTTTGTAAATATCTAAAAGCTTGCATTATTAAAGCATTTTCCAGGTGTTCGATATCGTATTAGTTGCCACGATATAATTTAAAAATCCCGAAAATCAGAAATCGAGAACTGACAAATCCGAGAATCGGGGAGGCCATCATATGGGTACATTGGTTCCAATTCACTGATTTCAAAAATAATAATTTAACAACATTCTAATATGTTCGTTGTAAGTCAAGTTGTGAGGGGGAGCCCCATCTTGGCTGAAAATATATTTATATTTCACGTAAATTAGCTAAAGGCATATTTAAAAGTTACGATACGATAGCTTCAGATAAGATTTACAAATAGCGGTAGAGATTTAAGTTCCCTTAATATATAAAGAACTAATTAGTAACTCCTAAAATAAAACAAGAGACAGATAGCAGTATATTTAATAATTCTTTAGTTTCTTTTCATGGCCTACTAATAAATATGATCTTTTAATATATTTTTTTTAAATATTGCATTAAATAGTGAAAATAAATATAGAGTGTTATATATTTTTGAGAAGCTTATGGCAAGCCAGATCATAAATTTATAAATATACAGGGTGTTCCATTTAAGAAAACATAACTTTATTTCATATCTTTAAAAATATTCTTTTGGTAGAATAACAGACTACGCCACTGTATTCTACGTAAAAAGTTCTACAATAAACAGTTTTTACCGTCTCAATACCTTTAACAATAACAGAGATACAGGAGGTGTCCCAAATTGCAAAATTTTCAATAAGACCCTGTAGCTCAGAAACGAAGAGGGCTATGAAAATTTCGTTTACGGCATCTTTCGTTTGACAAAAAAGTGGCAGAGGTTTGTGCAAACCGCACCCTTCTATCTTCACGAATAACGGAGATACCGTATGATTTCAACCAAAATTGGACACCCTGTACAAAAAATTTTGTAGAAACCAAGGTCGTTATTCAAAAAATAATTATTTGTGTTGATTGCGACGTTATGGCATATTTTGTAATGACGGTTTTATTTAATTTCCACTTAAAAAAATATAACTATTTAGCACTTCAATTAAACAGTACAAAGTCTAATATAAAAATTATATTTCAATCACCATACCCATGAAAATGTCTTTAAAATGTGGACTACCATTGTCCCGATATTTTCTAACAAACACAGCACAGGTACGAATCAGAGGTATGATCGAAAAAAAAACCGGCGCAAAAGACTGCTGGGGAATGACAATGGATGATAATTTTGGCGAGGTCAATCTCTAGGCATAATTTATTAAAGATCGACATAAAACCAACTAGCAATAAGGGACATTAAAAAGTAAAGAAGAGCACGGGCGAAGCAAATTTCGTCTAGGGCTAGCTAATATTAGCATCGATTTTCATTCCCGTTTGTGTTGTATATGTTACAGTAAAAGTCGGAAATCAGTGATTGTTAACAATTATGTACTAGTAAAAGCTCACATTCACTGATTTGCTAAGACTACGCCAGTAAAATTTCAACAGCTATTTTTGAAACAAACTTTTACTAGTGAATGCTGGCATTCCCTGGACGATAACAGTGAGTTTGAAAGATTCAGTTAGCGCGTTGCCACATGTTGTAAAATGTAAGGATAAATAAGGATAAGTTGAATAATAGGCAATATAAGGATCGGGCTAAACATTGGTAACGTTGACAGATATCTGGCGTAAATTCGCTTTGTTTTTTGTGGTTATGTATAATTGTTTTTTTATCGTTGTAAAAAGTGCTGTGCGGTATTTTCCTTATGGAAGAAATTTTCTGTGAAAAATTAAGGTGAACTAGGCACTCGCAAGAATGTAATAGTGCTTGTTTTTTATTTTTGCAATATAATGAAGTCATAGCAGAAGTTAAGCGTGCAAGATAAAAATATATTAAGGAACCTAGTAACTATGAATTTATTAAACGTTTTGATACGCTTTCAGTAGCGGATTTGAAAAAACGAATAATTCCCGTTGAAGAAAATTCGGGCATACTTTATTTTGTCCACGATGAAGAATTTTATTAAAAAAACCTTATACCAATAAGCAATCTTAAGCCGCGTATAAATATGCCGAGGCAAGTACGAGACAAACCCGAAACGAGTATGAAACGAGGCCATAGCCAATTCTTTCCAAAAGGCGTACTAACATGCCGAGACGAAGACGAGACGAGTCAACCTCAAGCGGAATTAGTCATATTATAGCCTCGAGCCGAGCGATTTAGCCTCGAGCAGAGTCCCTGCCCAGTCGAACGGCGTTGTCTCGCGGCTATCCATTTTCAGTGGAGCTTTTGACGAACCCACAAAATTCTTCATAGGGCTATGCGATACTGAGGCAGTATCGATATTTTGGTATCGGTTGTATTGAATATAAAGTATCGATACTTTAAAATATTTATAAATATATTAAAGGGATAAGGCCAGGATATAATCAGGATATTTTCTTATTCGCATTGAACGAAAAAAATCGATGATAGTGGCACTGTTTTATACAAAAAACGAGCAGGATCAGAACTAAATCAGTCACCAAACGATCTCAAATTACTAAAAGCACTTGGAAGAAAATTATAATAAATGCATGGAAAAAAACCTACACTTAAAAAAAACACTTAACCTAGGGTTGGCAACTTTGAAAATAAAAAATAGGGGCGAGAGGATAAAAAGAGGCACAGGCGAAACATTTTTGAAACGTCGCTCAAATGTCGAGAATTTACCAAAAAGATATATAAACGGTATGCGATAAATATTTAAAACAAACAAAAATATTTATACTCAAAACTTATTAAAATAAAGCAAACCATTGTCAACAAAACTTTTTTCAAGACATAAATAACAGTAAGTAAACATAAAATTACATAAAAGACACAGATTAACAATTCTTTAAAGCATTGTGGCGATAAACGAATATTTTTTATATTTTGAAGTTTGTATGCAACAAAGTTTTCAATACGTGAGAGAAAAGAAGACAATCAGATCAAAAAGAGGACTGTTTCTGGAATAGAGGACGGTTGCGAACCCTATTTTAACCCCCTGTAGCTACAAATCAAAGCAGAATTGGATTGGTTGATATAAAAAATAAATCTTATTTTTACGTGAGGAACTTCCCCACGAGAGATGGAACATGTTTTTTGAAACACCCTGTATATGTTTGTTTAATTTCAAAATAGGTAAAAAAACAAGCTAGATAAAAGATCGCGCACACTATACCTACACGGACCAGTACGGACCAGCACAGCACAAACCTGCATCCTGCATGGCATCGCACACTTTACCGCCACAGACCAGCAACATAAGCGAGAGTTTCGAAAAAAGTACAGTTGTCAAGGCTCAACTACTAGAGCGTGCAACATAGAAGTATTGAAAATGAGTAGTTCAGACGAAGAAATTATTATTTTAGCCATGTTGTGTGAAGAAGAGGAGGAAGAGAAGGAAGCTAAGAAAAAAAGAAGATTTTGGGTTCACCCTATAAATCAAAAGAGAAAGCAATATGGCGAATTTCATCATTTGTTTCCTGAATTAAAAAGATTCGAAGAAAAGTTTTTCCAATATTTTCGAATGTCACAAATCAAATTTAATTATTTTTTTTTGCTATCGACTCCCATATTGCATCTTTTCTTTCTTGGTCTCTATATATAAAATGCTTGGCTCGTATCGCACAGCTCTGAATACTTTTGTACCAGTAAAATAAGCTTTTTTTCATTCATATTTAAAACGATTTAAAGGTTCGAACAAAAATAAACGAAATCTAACCTACATCATGCGACTTGAGCCAGCTAGCGTACTCGAAATACTGACAAACCCTTCAAAATTTGCATGTTTGTGGGGGTGTGCTGGTTCGCCGGTGCGCACATTAGGTCGGACCAGCACGACCAGGCATAAATATTGCCGGTCATATTTGTCCCTGACCGACACGACCTGTTTTGACGGTCGTGGCTTGTGGCGGTACGTGCTGGTGCTGGTCTAGTGTGCTCTACTCTATTAAATAACACGGTCACCTTTACCGGTAGATTTCACTGGTCTGGTCCGTGCCGGTCCGTGCAGGTATAGTGTGCGCGATCTTTAAATTAAAGGAATCCATGATAAATTTAAATTATATTCGGACTGTTTACATTAAAAAAAATTCACAGTCCTTTACAAAGATGCAACCGGGGGGGCATTGAAAATGATGAATAAAAACGTAAAAATATGATTAGTGTTAATGTGAGTGTATTACATACATATGTTTATATAACGAACTTAACAAAAAACAACAGATTTAAAGATTAACTGAAAAAGTAGTAATGTTAAAATTAAATAAAACATTATCAATAATAATTATGCGATTGCACCTATCCGTAAAACAAGCAAGCAAAAAAAAAAGAATTCTTACGGAAAGTTACACTTTACGATATAATGTTTTAATGTTAAAGGCAAACCCCATTTAAACACAAAACTTTTTAATACCTACTACTGTATCTAAAAGACTTTTTTTTTAAATTATTAAATTCTTAGCCACGCTTCTGTTTTTCTTGGCTGTTGTGCGTCACGTCACAGATTAACAGGCCAACGTTTGCACCACAACGCGATGCTGCAGACCACTAGGTAGACCGGTCGTAGAAATTTATGTTATACAACTTGTAGTCAATCTACACAAATATTATCAAAAACTTTTTTTCTTTTAAAACGTGTTCAGATTTTGTAAAAAGTATAAGTCAAAATCGCAAAACTTAAATTTGATATGAGTTTCTTAGTTTTTAACTAATATAGTGGCGAATTACAAAAATTCCTTTTCAATGAAAATTAATGAGTTAAATAAGATAATTTAATAAATTACTAGCTTTTTCGCGCGACTACGTTCGCGTTACACCTCGAATCGTTCATGCATTGATTTAAATGATTTTTTACTTCTTTATAGCTAGTGAGCATAGATGTTTTTTATTTTTCATCTTTTTTTTTATTTATTAAGGGCACTAGTACTCTCTTTATAGGTTATTTTTTATTCTTTGAAGGATAATTGAGGAAGATATATTTCGTTATGATGTCACTAAATAAACCCTTGTATAAAATTTTATACTGTCTGGTTTATAATGTTATAATATTGCATTTTCGTACAGCAAATTTTCATTCCCTATTCTACTCCCTAAGGGTATAAATTTCATAAATTCGCTTTACCTTTGTGCCCATTTTTATGTGTATAATCCAGAGGTCACCAAGTTTTATATAAATTTTTACTAACTTTACCCATTTGGTTGATGAATTTAAAAAAATTCTTCTAATTCTTTTTGTAGGATTTCATTCTTCTAGACCAAATAGTAAGGAATTTTCTTACAACAAACTGTTCCGAGATAATTTTACTCTCTAAGAGGATGAATTTCCTAAAATCGCTTTGTGTAGCTAATTCACTAATGTCGTTTAAACGAACCTTTGTGCTAATATTTATGTATGTAAAGCTGGCGGCATGAACTTACTCTAAAATATCTAAAAACGTAATATATAATCTAACTGACACACCACTGACAAAGACAAATAATTTATATCTGGAGGTATTGTGTGTAGGTGTTTTTCAGGCATGTTTTAGTATTTAGTCGTTTTACACAAAGAAATAGCCATTAAGCACTATAAAAATACTTCATAACAAATCTACACATATATACCTTTCATTTAAAGAAAGAATCATCAAGATTGGCAAAGCGGTTTCGGCGGGATGGATGCAACAAAAAAACCCTTTGAGCTTTTATATATGTATGGATTAATTATTTTTCCAACATATTTTACTTTGCAAATTTTTATAAATATTCAGACTCGCTAATATCGTACTCCACCGTGTCCAGCCTGTTTAGCCAAACGTAGGCCGATTCCTCTTCGGCTGCGTCGTGACCCTGGCCGAAGGAAGAGTCTTGAAGACGCTCATCCGCGCATAGGAATAAGTTGACTGCGTAGCGTATTGCGTATTAATCGATTCTGAAATTTTCTATCTCGTGTATAACATGTTACGCAAGTTTATTATTTTAATCTCGATTTTAATAGATAAATGTGTGAAATGCCACCTGAATATCTTCCGCCATGACATGTTTTTACTTTTTTGTTATGGTAAAGTGATTTGTATAAACTTTATTCAATAACGTATATTTTCCTCCATTTGTGATTTTTTAATTTTAAGCGAAAATTAAGTATAACATTTTAGGAAAAAGAAACACTGTAATATTTAAAAGAATAAGAAGAAATTAGTCTTATTTTGAAAGGAAAATATAGAAAAAACTCTTTCTATAGAAAAAGTCTTTATACTAACCAGAATCCGGTGACATATACGCGGTCTCACCGGAAACATTACTTATTACTTCGCATAACTTGAAGAATATCTACTTTTAATAATGAACACTTCAGAAATACACCAGTAAAAACATTTATTATTTGAGATTAAAACTCGAATTAAATTATAAATATTAGTTACCTATGTTGTTATAGCTTTTATAGGCCTGTTTAACGACTTAATAAGTTACCTAGCGAAAAAATCTGTGCGCGTACCTACCACTATTGTTACAGGTTAATTCGTTAAAGAAATATGTTACACAAGTTAAAAACGCTAAAATTTTAATGGTATTACTTGTGCATTATTGGCCTTATAATGTAATTTGTTGGAATTATATCTTCTTTAAATATAATTAGACTTTTTAACGACTTTTAAGTTACCTAGGAAAAAATCTGTGCACGTACCTACCAGTATTGTTACAGGTTAATTCGTGAAACAAATGTGTTACATATTATTCGTGGTATTAGTGGTATTATATTGGAATCAGCTTGGCATTAGTGGGGCATTATATTGTATTTTTGGCATTACTTTGGCATTAGTATACAGACATTTGTCAGCGGTTTACTCCTTGTAGATAATCAAAAAGTTTTTTGATAAAATTTGCTTTTTATGTCAGATCATTTCTATGAAAAATTACATTAGATTTTTATTAAAGACGCTGGGCAATTAAAACATTGACTAATAAACCTTGTCCACTTTAAATACGGGGTCACGAAATATCCTCCTTGGAGTGTTTGGGTTAAGGGGTGTATAATAAATTAATCGTTGTTTTATAATAAAAACCATAAAACATTTATTTGTGAGTAAAATAATGCAATGGTTGGATATCTCTCCTTTATAATTCGGTGACTAAAAATACACTAAAATAATTAGAAAAAAAATCTTGTACTTATTTAGTAATTACGTCAATATTAATTAATTGACTTTCTAGTCTATTTTATTTTATGTACAAATATATTATTAAATTTTAAGCATTAAGTAATAAAACACTTTGTGCCCTCTTATATCGTAAAAGGTTACGAAATATACTCCTGGTTACACCCCTTACAGAAAACAGTGTAAGGGGTGTAAATAAATTGTATAATCACTGTTTTTTATAATAAAAACTATAAAATATTTCTTATTTGTGAGATTAAAAAAACAAAACAATGCATTGGTTAAAATAAGTACATTCAATACTGTTTTCAATTGTTAATTCAATAATGTGTTATAACATAATATAGCCATTACTATTATACTATTATTATTAAAATAATATGTGTGTAACATATTTCTTTAACGAATTAACCTGTAACAGACATTTATATGCCCAGTATATTTTTGTTTAACAAACCAATCAGGAAAAATCCAAAACCTACCGTTATAGGAGGTATAAGACGATTAAACTTATATAATGACAACTACTTATCGGATAACAAATTAATTACTACTGTCAGCTAGTTCAGCTACTGTCTAGGTAGAATTTACCTAGAGTACCTACACCTACCTATGATGATGTAGGTAGATTAAAGCTTATTTTGACGTTACCTCTCACTTCGGTGTCACAAGCTGAATTTTTCAGGGATGGAAGTACAGTACATCACAGTACATGATATGGGGACCCTTATTCCGAAAGTAGTACAAAATTAAACAGGGTAAAAAGGCACTATCATCAAAAATCGATATATTAATACCACCGTATAGAGAAAACAAATACTTATTTTTTGATCCAGTACAGAATAAAGTCTTCGTAGGGAGTAATTTTTTATAATTATTTACAAAAAAACATTTCCATTAGCGCTTATGACCAAAAAAAAACTTTAAACATGAATAATCATTTCAATCATGCGAAAATTTGGTTTAAAAATAGAGATTTTTTTTTAATATAACTTTCATTTAACGAAAAACGAAGGCCTAAATGAAAAAAAGAAACAATTTAAAAGTTTCGCTCATGTCTTGACAAGGTATCAAAGCAAACCCCATATTTTTTGCTTTTAAACTAATAAAGATATATCAATAAACAATTAGCGATGTAATGGTTCTTGCGCGCGCTGGCCGACTGCCGCCGCTGCGCCGAGATTTCCTATACCCTTGTATATATGACGTCATGGTGTGGCAAATGTAGCATTTTAATTCGATTTGGGCTCCCTTATATAGGATAACAGAAACATTTTCAATGTTAAAAAACTGAAGAACACCGACTGAGATACCTGAAGATAACGGCAGGGCAGCGGCAGCGGAGCCTTCTGCCAATGCCGTTTTTTTTAAATCTTTAATTATGTTATTCAATAATATATTTTGTATGTGGTTTGTGTATCTATAAAAATTTTAAATAGAGTAACAGCGCTTTCAGATGGAGCGGACCGTACGCGCAGAGCGTCCGCACGGATGTTTTTTCAAGATAGCTCATCCGGACGGAGTATACGCGACCTATGTGAAATTGTTCATATAAGCTCATGGTACTTGCTCGAAGTCGCGGACCGTCCGTCGCGGACGCTCTGTTCCATCTGAAAGCGCTGTAAGATAAGACCTAATTCGACTTGTTTTACATCTTTAATTCTTGTTTAGAGCAGAAATAGCGCATAATTTACGTTTGAGCCGTTAATAACTCGACGAAAAGTTAATTACGTTTATTCATTTTTCATAAAATTTTCATGTTTTTATAAAAGAAATCACTAATAAATCTTTGTATTTGAGATTTACCTACTTTGGCTAACTTACCTATACTATTTTACAGAAGACAAAATTGCATCTTTCTAGTTAGGATGCATAATTAACATTATTAAAAATAAAGGAAAGCATATTTATTTTTATATAAAAATGGGATGTGGAATCCGAGCCCCTTGAGACTCGAGGCACTTGTTCCGCGGAGCCGCGGTGTATACGCCACTGGTTAAATAGACGCCGCAATCCTTTTGATGGTTTTGAAGGTTATGTCGTTATTTTCTATCATTTTTAATAAATATACTAAAGTAGTAAATTGTAGTTGTAAGATATGTGGATCAGCTTGAATATTGCGGTGATCCAATATTTTTAAAAGTTTTATTTATTTTAACTTCCACCAACATTCTTCCTCACCATACTCACCCTGTACGATAGAATAACTTTTACTGGCAACCTTTAGAAAATGTTACTTTCACTAGTGAATGTTAGAAATTACTAGAAAAAGTCGACAAATCTGTTTAAAATATCACATTCACTGGTCCAATGCGTAATTGCTAGCATTTCTTAGTGAATAAATGGAATGTTAACAATCACTGAATGTCCGACTTTCACTGTAACATATACAAACGGGAATATACATATATTTTTCGATCGTTTGTATTGTAAATCTACTTTAAGCCAATTTTCTTAAAATATTAACACATTATTTTTTTGCTGTATTGATGAAAGTACTTCCAAGATAGACACCCTATATACAGGAAAAACTGACAATTCCCAAGCTGTTTTTTACTGAAAGCTATATCAACAATCTATGACTTCTTTCCGAAAAGGATAAATTTCCCAACAATACACATCACTCTTGTTGAATGCTATATCAACATTTTTCTTACATCAGTAACTCCCGCTTATCGATAACATTTCCTTTTCGTAAATAAATTCATTAAGAATGTTTGTTTTGTATCTGTTTTCCTCCAGCATAAACACAAGGACCGCGGTGAAACTGTCAAATACAATGCTGTCGTCTTTCTTTCATATCTACCCTTGTTTTCTCAATGAGTTTGGGGTAATCATTTCGTTGTGTAGATTTATAAAGGAAGAAAAGTCTAAATAATGAAGTGGATTGTTTTATTTAGATACTACTACAAGTTTTCCAATAAAGAGATACATACATTGTTTTCTCTATTAATATATTTTCTATATTAATTATTTTATGCATCTACTGTTGGGCAAAATTTAATAATTTTTATTACTAAATTCGATTTAGTTATTTATACACTTATTTGTATATTTGTTGTTAATTATTTTTACTATAGATATCTTTCTTTTTCTTAAACCTTTATTCAATATTTCAATTGTTATTTTCTTGGATATAGGTTTTTTATTGAAAACTAAATGATTTCTGGGTGTTTTTAAATCATTTATTTGCCGACGTTTCGATTTGTTATGCAAATCATTCTCAAGGCATCTCAGATGTTGTTTCGGCCGTTGAATTCTTATATTAATCTAATTCGTTGTTAATGTGGATTCCATCGAATATGTTATTATTTTTTTTGTTCCATACAGTATATTTTCTGTATGTATCAACGAACTTTTTTTATTTGAATGAGTTTGATAATTATTTATTTAATGCAGATTTATAGGAAAGAAAAAAAAATATCAAGCTTGACGTGCCTTTATTACTAACATTTTCAAATGAAAGTTTGTTTTCTAAAATAGACACAAAAGGTACTCGCGATATCACTGGCAGCTTCTAATAGCGTCAAAAAATCAAAACCCGCAGCATTTTTCTAGTTATAATTTGACTTGTATGATTTCTAAGAGACTGCATTTTTAAAGTCGTGTAATTTTTTGAATAAAACCATAAAAAAATTATTTTGAAAAAACTATAATTTATTCCTAGTTAGATGAGTTATTCTACTACATTTAGGTATTTAAAGATTTTTATATAAAGTAATGAATTTGAATTGTTCCATACAACACTGTCATTTTTTTGTTCAAATCTATTTTTTGTACTTTTCTTTCCATTTAAGTTCTTTTTTTAGCTCAATTCGTTTAGTGATGTTCCATTATAAATGTATTTATAAAGAGAGAAATGAACAAAAAGTGAACATTTTTATTTTTATTGCTAAAAGTTTTCAAATAAAGAGTTACTTGTTTTTCAAATTAACGTAGATATTAAATGAAAAATTTAGTTATTCTGTAATAACTTGAAGTGTTATTTTTGATTACTAAATGTTTACATATTAAAAGTTTATTAGTTTTTTAGTCAAGGGCTTTTTAGTAAAAGGTTTCTAGTAAAGGTTTATTAATTAACATTTAGCTGTCAGACGATATTTAAATATTTTTCGAAATGAATTCATGCCGAAACCAAATTGAAATTTTGACATTTTTATTTATTTTTAGCCTCCTGAAACTGCACCATTTAAAAATCATTTTTACTCATATTTTACTCAATAAGCGCTATTAAAAAATAAAGGGGCCAAGTAATTGATGCTTAAGGCTTGACCTTGCCAAAATTATCATCGATTGTTATTCCCCAGCAACAGCAGTCACTAACGCTGGTTTTTTAACATTGAAAATGTTTCTGTTATCCTATATAAGGGAGCCCAAATCGAATTAAAATGCTACATTTGCCACACCATGACGTCATATATACAAGGGTATAGGAAATCTCGGCGCAGCGGCGGCAGTCGGCCAGCGCGCGCATAAACCATTACATCGCTAATTGTTTATTGATATATCTTTATTAGTTTAAAAGCAAAAAATATGGGGTTTGCTTTGATACCTTGTCAAGACATAAGCGAAACTTTTAAATTGTTTCTTTTTTTCATTTAGGCCTTCGTTTTTCGTTAAATGAAAGTTATATTAAAAAAAAATCTCTATTTTTAAACCAAATTTTCGCATGATTGAAATGATTATTCATGTTTAAAGTTTTTTTTTGGTCATAAGCGCTAATGGAAATGTTTTTTTGTAAATAATTATAAAAAATTACTCCCTACGAAGACTTTATTCTGTACTGGATCAAAAAATAAGTATTTGTTTTCTCTATACGGTGGTATTAATATATCGATTTTTGATGATAGTGCCTTTTTACCCTGTTTAATTTTGTACTACTTTCGGAATAAGGGTCCCCATATCATGTACTGTGATGTACTGTACTTCCATCCCTGAAAAATTCAGCTTGTGACACCGAAGTGAGAGGTAACGTCAAAATAAGCTTTAATCTACCTACATCATCATAGGTAGGTGTAGGTACTCTAGGTAAATTCTACCTAGACAGTAGCTGAACTAGCTGACAGTAGTAATTAATTTGTTATCCGATAAGTAGTTGTCATTATATAAGTTTAATCGTCTTATACCTCCTATAACGGTAGGTTTTGGATTTTTCCTGATTGGTTTGTTAAACAAAAATATACTGGGCATATAAATGTCTGTTACAGGTTAATTCGTTAAAGAAATATGTTACACACATATTATTTTAATAATAATAGTATAATAGTAATGGCTATATTATGTTATAACACATTATTGAATTAACAATTGAAAACAGTATTGAATGTACTTATTTTAACCAATGCATTGTTTTGTTTTTTTAATCTCACAAATAAGAAATATTTTATAGTTTTTATTATAAAAAACAGTGATTATACAATTTATTTACACCCCTTACACTGTTTTCTGTAAGGGGTGTAACCAGGAGTATATTTCGTAACCTCTTACGATATAAGAGGGCACAAAGTGTTTTATTACTTAATGCTTAAAATTTAATAATATATTTGTACATAAAATAAAATAGACTAGAAAGTCAATTAATTAATATTGACGTAATTACTAAATAAGTACAAGATTTTTTTTCTAATTATTTTAGTGTATTTTTAGTCACCCAATTATAAAGGAGAGATATCCAACCATTGCATTATTTTACTCACAAATAAATGTTTTATGGTTTTTATTATAAAACAACGATTAATTTATTATACACCCCTTAACCCAAACACTCCAAGGAGGATATTTCGTGACCCCGTATTTAAAGTGGACAAGGTTTATTAGTCAATGTTTTAATTACCCAGCGTCTTTAATAAAAATCTAATGTAATTTTTCATAGAAATGATCTGACATGAAAAGCAAATTTTATCAAAAAACTTTTTGATTATCTACAAGGAGTAAACCGCTGACAAATGTCTGTATACTAATGCCAAAGTAATGCCAAAAATACAAATTAAATACCAAATTTCTCATATAATGCCCCACTAATGCCAAGCTGATTCCAATATAATACCACTAATACCACGAATAATATGTAACACATTTGTTTCACGAATTAACCTGTAACAATACTGGTAGGTACGTGCACAGATTTTTTCCTAGGTAACTTAAAAGTCGTTAAAAAGTCTAATTATATTTAAAGAAGATATAATTCCAACAAATTACATTATAAGGCCAATAATGCACAAGTAATACCATTAAAATTTTAGCGTTTTTAACTTGTGTAACATATTTCTTTAACGAATTAACCTGTAACAATAGTGGTAGGTACGCGCACAGATTTTTTCGCTAGGTAACTTATTAAGTCGTTAAACAGGCCTATAAAAGCTATAACAACATAGGTAACTAATATTTATAATTTAATTCGAGTTTTAATCTCAAATAATAAATGTTTTTACTGGTGTATTTCTGAAGTGTTCATTATTAAAAGTAGATATTCTTCAAGTTATGCGAAGTAATAAGTAATGTTTCCGGTGAGACCGCGTATATGTCACCGGATTCTGGTTAGTATAAAGACTTTTTCTATAGAAAGAGTTTTTTCTATATTTTCCTTTCAAAATAAGACTAATTTCTTCTTATTCTTTTAAATATTACAGTGTTTCTTTTTCCTAAAATGTTATACTTAATTTTCGCTTAAAATTAAAAAATCACAAATGGAGGAAAATATACGTTATTGAATAAAGTTTATACAAATCACTTTACCATAACAAAAAAGTAAAAACATGTCATGGCGGAAGATATTCAGGTGGCATTTCACACATTTATCTATTAAAATCGAGATTAAAATAATAAACTTGCGTAACATGTTATACACGAGATAGAAAGTTTCAGAATCGATTAATACGCAATACGCTACGCAGTCAACTTATTCCTATGCGCGGATGAGCGTCTTCAAGACTCTTCCTTCGGCCAGGGTCACGACGCCGCCGAAGAGGAATCGGCCTACGTTTGGCTAAACAGGCTGGACACGGTGGAGTACGATATTGGCGAGTCTGAATATTTATAAAAATTTGCAAAGTAAAATATGTTGGAAAAATAATTAGTCCATACATATATAAAAGCTCAAAGGGTTTTTTTGTTGCATCCATCCCGCCGAAAGCGCTTTACCAATCTTGATGATTCTTTTTTTAAATGAAAGGTATATATGTGTAGATTTGTTATGAAGTATTTTTATAGTGCTTAATGGCTATTTCTTTGTGTAAAACGACTAAATACTAAAACATACCTGAAAACACCTACACACAATACCTCCAGAAATAAATTAGTTGTCATTGTCAGTGGTGTGTCAGTTAGATTATATATTACGTTTTTAGATATTTTAGAGTGAGTTGATGCCGCCAGCTTTAGATACATAAATATTAGCACAAAGGTTCGTTTAAACGACATTAGTGAATTAGCTACACAAAGCGATTTTAGGAAATTCATCCTCTTAGAGAGTAAAATTATCTCGGAACAGTTTG
Source organism: Sitophilus oryzae (assembly GCF_002938485.1). Lineage (NCBI taxonomy): Eukaryota > Metazoa > Arthropoda > Insecta > Coleoptera > Curculionidae > Sitophilus > Sitophilus oryzae. The sequence continues at coordinate 767,024 of NW_022146952.1, read as the reverse complement.
TTGTATGAAAATTCCTTACTATTTCGTCTAGAAGAATGAAATCCTACAAAAAGAATTAGAAGAAATTTTTGAAATTCATCAACCAAATGGGTAAAGTTAGTAAAAATTTATATAAAACTTGGTGACGTCTGGATTATACACATAAAAATTGGCACAAAGGTAAAGCGAATTTATGAAATTTATACCCTTAGGGAGTAGAATAGGGAATGAAAATTTGCTGTACGAAAATGCAATATTATAACATTATAAACCAGACAGTATAAAATTTTATACAAGGGTTTATTTAGTGACATCATAACGAAATATATCTTCCTCAATTATCCTTCAAAGAATAAAAAATAACCTATAAAGAGAGTACTAGTGCCCTTAATAAATAAAAAAAAAGATGAAAAATAAAAAACATCTATGCTCACTAGCTATAAAGAAGTAAAAAATCATTTAAATCAATGCATGAACGATTCGAGGTGTAACGCGAACGTAGTCGCGCGAAAAAGCTAGTAATTTATTAAATTATCTTATTTAACTCATTAATTTTCATTGAAAAGGAATTTTTGTAATTCGCCACTATATTAGTTAAAAACTAAGAAACTCATATCAAATTTAAGTTTTGCGATTTTGACTTATACTTTTTACAAAATCTGAACACGTTTTAAAAGAAAAAAAGTTTTTGATAATATTTGTGTAGATTGACTACAAGTTGTATAACATAAATTTCTACGACCGGTCTACCTAGTGGTCTGCAGCATCGCGTTGTGGTGCAAACGTTGGCCTGTTAATCTGTGACGTGACGCACAACAGCCAAGAAAAACAGAAGCGTGGCTAAGAATTTAATAATTTAAAAAAAAAGTCTTTTAGATACAGTAGTAGGTATTAAAAAGTTTTGTGTTTAAATGGGGTTTGCCTTTAACATTAAAACATTATATCGTAAAGTGTAACTTTCCGTAAGAATTCTTTTTTTTTTGCTTGCTTGTTTTACGGATAGGTGCAATCGCATAATTATTATTGATAATGTTTTATTTAATTTTAACATTACTACTTTTTCAGTGAATCTTTAAATCTGTTGTTTTTTGTTAAGTTTGTTATTTAAACATATGTATGTAATACACTCATACTAACACTAATCATATTTTTACGTTTTTATTCATCATTTTCAATGCCTCCCCGGTTGCATCTTTGTAAAGGACTGTGAATTTTTTCAATTGTATGGTACTTTATTGAAGATTATGTACGTCTCCCAGACAATCAAAGGTCTTTTAAATTTTAGAGTTTAATTCAATTTGAAGCGTGCTAACTTTTCAGTTTGTTAAATGAACTAGATACAGATCGATACGTATCGACCTGACAGTGGGTTAAATTCACCCATTTCATGCTTAATAAAGCAGGTAAGTGTTTTCGGAGCGTTGAGATCTCGGTTTAGAGCTTCGAAAGTCGAACACCGATTTTGACTATTTTGTATTTTTTCCTTTAACTTGCACTAAAAATAGAAAAATTTAAGGTATATATATAATACATTTTATACTAACATTCAAATTTTGACATTTTGATTATCGAGAAATATAATACAATATTCTAATTTTCTAGTTACTTATTTAATAAGTATTAATTCCTATCGACAGTTTAATATCCGTATCAATTATCAGTTTTGCAGATGATACTGCAGTTTTATATAATAGTAGTTAAATGTTAACTTTGAAAAGAATGGCCGAGAAAAACCTTGCTAATATATGCAACTGGTTTAAATTCGACAAATTGATGGTAAATTATTTTAAAAAATATAATTTTATGTAAAGGGTATTCCAATAAGAGGTTTCGGATGTTGATAACGAATAAGATACAAGTTTAATAACATTCCTAAAAGGTATTTATGGCAGTACGTAGCTGGACAGTGTCGCTGGACAGTGTCGTGGCACAATATCTGCCAAATGGCCAGCACGGCTTTTCTAGCAGCACACAATTCTTTTTTTGAAAACTTTCATTACTGCTGCACATATTTTTGGAGTTATATCAGGAATTACTAGCCTAATTTCTTTTTTCAATTGTTGAAAGGTTTTGGGATTGTTTTCGTAAGCTTTGATTTTCACATAGCCCCACAAAAAAAATTATCTAGTGGCGTCAAGTCGCATGACTTACCTGGCCAATTTACGTCCCCATTCCTTGAGATAAGCCTCCCTCTAAACTGTATACGCAATAAATTCAATGTTTTTCAACCACACATTCTCTATATCCATGTTCATTATTTGATCCCATAAAAAACAATCATCGTTCAATATAATGCTACGTTTACTATAACAGCTTTTTCATTTTCATCTTCTTGATGCTTGACTTGACGCCGCTAGATTATTTGTTGTGGGGCTATGTGAAAAGCAGAGCTTACACACAGAAAACAATCCGAAACCGTTCAACAATTGCAAAAATAAATTAGACGAGTTGTAATTCGTGACGTAACTCCAAAAATATGTGCACCAGTAATGGAAAATTTCAACAAAAGAATTGTGTGCTGCCATAGAAGTCGGTGGCCATTTGGCAGCTATTGTGTTCCACGTTTAATTGTACACTGCACAGCTAAGTACTGCCATAAATAACTTTTTGGTATGTTATGAAACTTTTTTTTGCTTGTTATCAACATCCGAAATCTCTTATTGGAATACCTTTTACATTTTACAACAACCTACATTGATAAAGTTCCACATTTCGGACCACTCGTGTTGGAGAATTAAGCAACGGAGAGACAACCTGTCTGAAATGTTTAGGAAAAACTATTTAGGAGTATTTGAGATTTTCTAATGATGTATCAGGCATTAGTAGAGTGACAACATGCATATGGTGTATTGGGATGGGGGGAGTACCCAACTGTCATGTTCGAAATTTGAAGACATTACAGAAATGTATTTTGAAAATTATCTATGACAAACCTCTGCGATTTCGCAACGATGATCTTTTGCAGATTAGTGGTGTATGCGACATCAGGCAAATATGTTAATAAGAAAAATAATAAAGATATTTAATTTAAAAGTAAAAGCTCTGTAAAGACACGAAAGTGTGAGAAACAGATTTTATAGCGCAGATGTTCGTACTCAGTCCCAAAACTATATAATTTATTGCCTGAGGCTATTAAAAACTTTAAATCAAGAATTATTTACAAGAAAATAATTAAAGATTGGGAAATTAGTACGGGAATAAAAACAAAAAAAAATGCTATTGAAATCTCCGATGTAATCTAAATCAAATAATAACACCTTTTTGTGATCTAAATGATCTTTTGCCTCTTGTCGTTTCCTTCATCATTATTATGTAATAAGTTTAACATGAATTTGTTAAGATATTTGGTTTGGTTTGGTTTTAATTTTTAACATTTTAATTTATAATTTTTTCTTTGCTCTGGTTTTTTTGATATTTATTTTTAAAATATTGGCATATCATACACAGATCAGTTATGTGCAGGTTTCAGTGACCACCAACCTGTGTTTAATGATTAATAATGTATATTAATCATATACATTATTATATGATTAATATACTAATATTAATCATATAATAATGTATAATCATTGTAATATTATATATGTAAATTCTATTAAATTATATCTACAAATTAATAGAATTAATTCTATTAAATTATATAAGTTCCTATGAACATATGCCCTAAAATGCTTTCCGAAGAAATTACAGCCCTCGAAAGGTTAAATGAAAATATTATATTTTGTTTGTTTTTAATAACATTGGTAAACCTTTTTGGCCGAACTTTGATACTCTTACATACATTTTAATGCCAAAGCGAATTGGGATTGTGTAAATTTCAATAACAGCTTTAAAATGATACTTTCCATTAGGGCAGGGATATCCCTATTATCCTTATAGATACAGTAATTTTAACAAATGGCATAAAAAGCTAGGAGTTTTGTACATATAAAAGGGGCTCTTCGTTTAGTTCGAAACGGCGAACGGATTTCAATATTGTGTGTTATACAACCATTCTCCATTGAAACCATATGAAAAAGACTTTAATTCTCTTTTATCTAATATTAATGTTTACTTGCTTTATTTTCAGTGTATTCCTAGTTAATCAGAGCTCTGTGTTCGAGCAGTTAATATTTCTTTTGTCTTGTTAAATTTAATTAAGTAATAAAAGTTTTGTTTTTAAAAACAGTTAGTTAAATTATTATAAGTTGAGTCGTTTCAAAGTTACCATGCATCGAGTTTAGTATTAGGGTGAGAAAAAACGTGTTGTTGGTTGTTCCCCAGTATTTAAAATGGATTACCCTGCATATTATGACAAAAAATAACGTAGTTTTTATCTTTAACTTTATATTTATTTTTTTAAAACGTCGGGACGGGGAGGAAGAATGCAGACAAATTAAAGAATAGGGAGCCCTAGTCTTTTTGGCATAATATCTTAATCTGACTTACCCTTATCTTTTTTCTTAGTATTCTAATATTGCAAATTAACATCTTAATTTTTAATATTAGAATGCTAAACGTCACAATATCTAAACAAAATTAAACATCGTAGGAAATGGGATGATTTTCTATTTAAAGAAAACGTTTATTTATTAACAGTTTATGTTTTTTTTATCTTGTTGTACAGACCACACCAAATGACACCATATAATCTCATTGAATACACTTGTTATTAAATAATTAAGGAAACAATACAGGTTTAATTTATATTATTTATTTACTTCTCATCCGCTGACAAATGGTTTTTTGTTTTATTATATGGGTTTAAAGAGTTAATCAGAAAAATCTACATTTTTATATAATATTCTGATAAAATCTGTTCCATAAAATGCGTTTTTTGCGTATAAGATTTTTAGAATAAACTCAGAAAAAAATGCATTGTAAAATGCACAATAAATCACGTTAAAATAATTAACTCGTTCTATGGAATTCGATTTACCTATATATATATATATTAATATATATATATATATATAATATAACTATATATATATATATATATATATATATATAGCAGCATATATATATATGTATTAATTATTAATATAATATATATATATATATATATATATATATATATATATATATATATATATATATATTGCATATATGCTATATGTATATATATATATATATATATATATATATATATATATATATATATATATATATATATATATATATATATATATATATATATATATATATTAATATATATATATATATAATATATATATATATATATATATATATGCCTATATATATATATATATATATATATATATATATATATATATATATATATATATATATATATATATATATATATATATATATATATATATATATATATATATATATATATATATAGAAAAATCTAGGATTTAGTGGGGTTTGCAGTCGGAAGGGTTTGACAAAGAATTAATACACTTTGTTAATTGTCAAGCTTTCGGAATTTATTTTCCTTCCTCAGGACACTAAATGGAAATACAAGTTAGACAATTGCTGTTATAAAAGTTAAGAATAAGACTTACTTAACGTGGGTACAAGAAAAATACCTTCATAAAAACTACATTAAACATGGTTGTGTTGATAACTCCACCGTGAAAGCATCGCTGACCAGTCAACCACAAGGACTCTTATAAGGCGGTTAAGCCGCCAAATATAAGTTAGAACATTAGAATAATTAGGAGATGTTAGAAATTTTTAAATTAAAGAATTTTTTTTGCGTCTCAATCCGAAGCGTGGAGGCGCAAAACAATTGACAGGCGACAACCGCGACATCCAAACGTCAAAAGTCAATTGTCAGAAGTCAAGTTAGTAAAAGTGATCTATGGATGTCGAACAAGGCTGTGGCATGTCCATAATTGTATTCATGTAAAAAACCAATAGTGTGGGTGGTCATGTAGAAAAGTGGAGTGATCAAGGCACAACACTAAAAAACACTAATAAACATTGCGCCTCCACGCTTCGGATTGAGACGCAAAAAATTCTTTAATTTAAAAATTTCTAACATCTCCTAATTATTCTAATGTTCTAACTTATATTTGGCGGCTTAACCGCCTTATAAGAGTCCTTGTGGTTGACTGGTCAGCGATGCTTTCACGGTGGAGTTATCAAATATATATATATATATATATATATTCTAGCTATTCTTAGCGGGAATCCCGTCAATCTCGCCAAACACCATCTTTCATATCGACTTTATATATATATATATATATATATATATATATATATATATATATATATATATATATATATATATATATATATATATATATATATATATATAGAGATTTATTAAACCATTATACGAGCCCAAAACTACGTTGCTTCATTGGCCTCAGACCCGATTTCGACATTTCAGGCCCGGGGTCGGGTCTGAGTACGATTTCAGTGGTTATCGTCTAGAACGGTTTCCCCGCTTCCCTGACCAAATTTCAGCTGGGCCTGAAAAAATGGTTTTATGTTTTTATATACGATTGGGGGTACACCGGTATTGTCACGGGCAGCGCCACCTTTCGACATTAGTATAAGCGTATAAGCCGATTTACGTTGAATCGATGTATTCAGACCCAAGAACCGGCAACACGGTAAAGCAAACTATTAAAGGGAAACGAAGATATAGCCATGTTATATTTGGTAGAAAACAAAATGCTCATACTCTAATTAGAATATTAAGAAATTCAGACGAAAAAAATGAAAATAAGTATTCTTTTAAAATTATTCTTACTAGTTTCATTTAAAAATATCAATAATTTACGGTCTAATCTTTTTTTCGAATTGCTGTCATCACCGAATTTGTAGAAGTAACTAAACTTTTATTGTCGAAACCGGTCGTTCGGCTAATAAATACTAGAAACAAAATTATTTCGATCGGCGGGTCAAAAATTGTACGAGTACCTACAAATTTACTTCGATGCTATGATTTCGTTGTAGAAGTACCTAATTTTTTTTTTCATCTAAATCGATCAGCGATCGTCGCGTCGTGTCAAAGAATTGTAGGAGTAACTACAAAATTATTTCGATGCTGTGATTTCGCTGTAGAAGTACCTAAAATGTTTTCGTCTAAATCGATCGTCGTGTCAAAAATGTACGAGTACCTAGAAATTTATTTCGATACTATGACTTCGTTGTAGAAGTATTTAAAAATTATTTTTATTTAAATCGATCGTCGTATACCGGGTGCGTCTCAAAAGTAGCTCACCCCTACAACTTTTTTTATTTTGTCAGATAAAAAATCGAGTTTTTGGTATGTTAGTATATAACATAAATTAGGATTGATTGACGTATTCAATTGTTTTTGGTCACTTCCTGTTTCACCGGAAATGACTACAACTTTTCATTTTGGCACCCCCGGTATATTTTTACTTTATTCGATAGAAAATCACACTGAATAGAATGGCATATCATAAATATGTTAATTTTTGACATTTTCACATATGATTTATTTGTAACATGCGGTTCATAATGACAATTTGACTCGAGTACCAAATTGTGGTACCAAATTATTCGTAGAAAAATGCTTTTTCCAAATATGCTAACGAGCCACCTGTGTTCCGTTTGAAAAAATTGAGATATGATTAAAAATTCGATTTTGATATCTTATAACGGGCCCGGACAAGACACGAAAATCATTAGACTATCAAATCTATTTTTCCAAAGCTCCTTGATTAAAAATGAGTGTTTTTAACACATCCATGGCACTCTATAATAGATAGAAATTTAAAATACTATTTTTTAAGCGAAAATGTCAAAAGTTGACATATGATATATTATTCTATTCAGAGTGTCATTTTCTATCGAATAATGTAAAAACATACCGGGGGTGTCATTTAATAATCAAAAGTTGTAGTCATTTCCGGTAAAACTGGAAGTGACCAAAAACAATTGAATACGTCAATCAATTCCAATTTATGTCATATACTAACATACCAAATCTCGTTTTTTTATCCAAAAAAAATAAATAAAAAAGATATAGCGGTGGACCACTTTTGAGACGCATCCCCCAATAGAATTACTGGAAATCTATTCAAGGCCGTTACGCCGATACGCCGTTTTTAAGATAGTGTGGATGCACCCTCAAGAGAATGACATATAAAATATGTCAATTTTTTTACATTTTCGCATATGGTTTATTTGAAATTGTAACATGCGGTTCATAATGACAATTTGACTCGAAATACCATGTGTGTGGTACCAAATTATTCGTAAAAATGCTTTTTTCCAAATATGCTAACGAGCCTCCCTTGTTCCGTTTGGAAAAATTGAGATATGATTAAAAATACGATTTGGGCATCTTATAAGAACGGGCCCGGACAAGACACGAAAATCATTAGATTATCAAATCTATTTTTCCAAGGCTCCTTGATTAAAAATTAGTGTTTTAACACAGCCATGGCACTCTAGATTGAAATTTAAAATACAATTTTTTTAAAGCGAGAATGTCAAAAGTTGACATATGATATGTCATTCGATTCAGAGTGTCATTTTCTATCAAATAATGCAAAACATACCGGGGGTGTCATTTAAAAATCAAAAGTTGTAGTCATTTCCGGTGAAACAGGAAGTGACCAAAAACAATTGAATACGTCAATAATTCCTAATTTATGTCATATACTTACATACCAAATCTCGTTTTTTTATCTAAAAAAAAATAAAAAGTTATAGCGGTGAGCCACTTTTGAGACGCACCCGGTATAAAATAACAGCAATCTTCATTTCATGCCACCGCTGACGCCGTTTTTTTTCGATTATATGGTAGTAAATCAGTACAATAATTAATTTTATTACATTACTACGTTCACTAAGATCTAAAATAGTAACTGTAGCTACACACTACAGTAATAGGTACGTTGTATATTCAGTTTACGGTTGGATGCTATCTACCAACACCATATAAATATAACAAACACGTTCTATGGTTGCATCTCTATAATATGTTCTATCTTCTATCTGTGTTTACTTACTATGTATTCGAAAACTTAATTTGAGTAATATATGGTAGTATAATATTATTAATATTAATATTCATTAATCGCAATATGAATGAGAATAGTGCTTTCTTTTAATCACAATTCTAATAAATTGAACTTGAAAGTATGTTTCCCAGAAAAGTAGGTGGTTCCCAGACTATACAAATAGAGAATTCCCAAAAGTTCATGCTTTTAAACCTACACTTTTTTTACTACTTTACTGCTATACGAATTTTATTTAAATTTAAATGATTACATTACACTTTTAAACATTTTGTTTACAGTTTCATCCAAACTCAACTCGCCAGATTAGACTTTAAATTATTTATATTTTGTGACGGGATTCGTTACAATTATTTTGTTGGGTGTCGAACCATAAACTTTATGATAAAACTCGAAGAATTTCAACAAAACACTTTTATTAATAAACTTCACGTTTCCGTGACAAATCAAATCATATGTTTTTTCTACCTACTGTCCCTCGCTCTTTTTTATAATGGACTCGTCCAAGCGGTCCGAGAGGGGCCCTATAATAATAATAGTTCTCTGTTACAATTTTTAAATAAAACTTGTAGAAACAATCTTAAAAAGACTAACTACCTATTTTTGATTTTTTCGTCTGAATCTCTTAATATTCTAAATGAATACACTTTACTTATTAGATAAGTATACACATGGCATATATATGATTCCAAAAAACGGCGTCAAATTACCTTTGAAATGACAAGCGTCAGAATCGATCGTCGTATCAAAAAATTGTACGAGTATCTAAAATTTTTTTCATCTAAATCGATCACCGTGTCAAAAAATTGTACGAGTACCTAAAAATTTATTTCGTGCTATGATTTCGTTAGAGAAGTACCTAAAGATTTTTTTCATCTAAATCGATCGATGGGTCAAAAATTGTACGAGTACCTAGAAATTTACGTAGAAGTACCTAAAATGTTTTCTCCTCAGAAAACAGATCGTCGTATCAAAAAGAATTGTACGAGTACCTAGAAATTTATTTCGGTACTATGATTTCGTTGTAGTAGTACCTAAAAATGTTTTCGTTTAAATCCGGTTGTCGTATTTGTGTTTAGACATTATTCTATATAAAATTACACTCTGAGGGTGCATCCACACTATCTTAAAAACGACGTAACGGCGTGACGACCTTGAATCGATTTCGAGTAATTCTATTGGTTGAAATTTTTTAGACAGATGAATTTGACAGATAAAAATTTATGACAGATGAATTTTTCAGCCAATAGAATTACTGGAAATATATTCAAAGTCGTTACCCCGTTACGCCGATACGCCGTTTTTAGGATAGTGTGAATGCCTCAATCAATGTTTTATCATAATATGTCAATTTTTGACATTTTCGCATATGGTTATACATATACAGAAGTACCTAAAGTTTTTTTTCATTTTAATCGATCATCGTGTCGAAAAATTGTACGAGTACCCAAAAATTTATTTCGGTACTATGATTTCGTTGTAGTAGTACCTAAAGTTTTTTTTCGTTTAAATTGATCGTCGTTTCAAAGAATTGTACGAGTACCTAAAAATTTATTTCGTGCTATGATTACGTTATAGAAGTACCTAAAGATTTTTTTCATCTAAATCGATCGACGGGTCAAAGAATTGTACGAGTACCTAAAGATTTATTCCGGTTGTATGATTACATTGTCGAAGTAATTACATCAAAATAATTACGATCATCGTATATATGATAGTGACTGTACGATAAGGCCGTTTTGTATGATATTTCTCCCCACAGGAAAAAGTTTAAACAAAAAGGTAACGTATGATCGAAAAAAAGCGGCGTCCAGTTGGCCTGGAAATGACGATCGATGACATTCACCATATAATTTTACATATAAAATGACAGCAATTTTCATTTCATAGCCATCGCTGACCATGACCCGCCATGCGTGACAATCTATTCCGTAGTTCCTACAAGCGATATTGGGGGCGCTAGTAGCAGTAGACTTGTCAACAGTGTCAAATTTAAACGTCAATTTCACTTTCCAATATTTAGCAAGGCGCTCGCACTTCTCCTTGTGTATGTGTTTTGTGGAACCGACACTTAGCATACCAAAATATCTCGCAGGCAGGCTCTGTGAATGGGTTAGGGGTGCGACGTTTCTGGACTGGTATGACAGTCCCGGAATGGAACATGCCAAGACAATCCTAGCAGAGCCATCCAAACGTAGAACAGATGAACTCCTAAAGGCTGGTAGGAACGGAGCGCGTACGCTTATTGCAGTATACACAGGCCACTGCCCGCTGAGATCACATTTACAGAGGATGGGACTGGTGGAAGACGCCGAATGCCGACTCTGTATGGAAGATGACGAAACAATGAAGGCACGTTATGTGTACCTGCCCCGCTGGGGGCAGGACCAGGTTTGAGGTGTTTGGCAAGCCCACGCTAGACCTATCAGACCTAGAAGACATATCACCCTCGGACATAACGGCCTATGTTAAAGGGCTGGGTCTTGAGGGTGAACTTTAATGCTTTTTTTTATTATTAAAGAGCTTGTAGAAACTGAGCCACAATAGGCCCTCGCGGTCGCAGTGGAGGATCCCACCTGGGACCCACTCTTAGTCAAATAAAATACAAACACAATACAGATCGAATAGCCAAATGGTCCTAAACACAAAAGCCAGAGACAAGACGCCCAGTTGGTAGGCTCCCAAAGCGTTACTTTAACAACTGGACATCAACAAAAATTGACAGAATGACAGGACCTCGTCCTATTACAACAAGAAGGAGAAAATACTTTTATTTTAGTATGGAAAACTGGAATGATGGAAATTAACATTCTATAAGTTATAAACATATGTATATAAGGTGACTAATACATAATCAAATTATATGTATAATTATTAACCTATTGCAAACAATTTAATAAAATGAGGTAATTTAATGTAAAGCTGCTCGGTTAATAAAATCCCATCTGATAATTTTAACAGCTCTCCTTCAATCGTTGAGACTGGATATCGTTTTTACGATGTCCACATGCGGGTTATTACTTTGTTATTACGTTGAGCTCGTTATCGTCATATAAAACGGACGATTTTATCTCTCCCAAGAATCAATCAAGATATCAAAAGAAGTTTTTTTAATGATTAACCATTATTTAAACAAATGTTTCCCCCATTGGTTTAATTAGTAAATAAATATTATGTATTATAATATTTATGAGAGATAATACTTCTATTGTTGTTCTCTTCTTTTTAAGTCTGATATCTATGATTTTGTTAGTTATTTAAGTCAATGAAGATATCAAAATAAGTTTTTGTTAACTATTAAAAATAATTTCTACAAATGTTTTACATTGGTTTGTAGAATGTAGAATGTTTAGGAGGGGTTCTATTGTGTGTTCCCCTTTCTTGAGTTATAACGAGTTATAATTCATCATACAGTCTCAGGGCCAGTTAAAAGCTAGTATACGAGACGGGTCCACAGAGGCCAGCTCTCCATCCTCGACATTAGACGTACCAAAATTCATGGCACGAATGGTCGTCGTCTCGGCGCACTCAGTGATAAGGTGTTCTGGTGTTTCCCCATTTTCCCCACAGAATCTGCATTCGCCGTTGTTTCTCAGCTTCAGCCTACTGAGGTGTTCGTTGAGGAGACAGTATCCTGTTAGAAACCCCGTGACAATCCGAAGATTGTTTTTACTTAAATCAAGAAAAACCTTTCGATTTTTCTCGGTCGTAAGTTCTGAGGAACTTTTTCGAGTGTCATAGACCGTTGGAGGACACCCATTCCAAGTTACGGATGGAGTCTTCCAGATTCTTCAGTTCCGCTTTCAGTTGGTTCCCTTTTGGAAAACGGAACGGTTCTGGTCCAGTTAGTGGAGTGTCCGCTCCTTTTCTATCTAGATCATACACTTTTTCAGTGCCTTCTATCCCTTGGTGAGCAGGCACCCAGGGTAGGAGGACTTTATTTTCTTTGCCTAATTTGTTGAGCTTCTCTAGGCATTCTATGACCAACTTCGAATTGATGGTTACTGACTTGATCGCGTTTAGTGCTGCTTGACTATCGGATAGGATGGCAATTTCCTGTTTTCGATAGTTCCTATCTAAGATAAATTGTACGCATCTTTCGATGGCGTAAATTTTTGCCTGAAGGATACTGGGGTAGGTGCCCATTGGTTCGGAGTATTTAGCTTTCGGTTCAAATACTCCTATCCCTGTCCCTGCTTTGATTTTGAAAGCATCAGTATACCACGATATGGTATTATCTTTTACATGCTGAGTAAGCGTTTCTTCCTTCCAATCCTTTTTATTACTTAATACTACAGTGAGGTGTTTCATGTCATCCACTGGGAGTTTGCCATTGGTTTTTTACATTGGTTTAAATAGTAAATAATTTCCAACGATATATTATGAAATATAATATAAATATTATATTATTATTATTGTTTTCTTCTTTTAAATATATCTATCTATACTAATATATAAAATCCTTACTGATTAATCACGATCCTGCTCAAACCACTCAACGTAATAAGCTCAATTTTGGCATACAGGTCCATTCTAGGGTGTAGAGATTCGATAAGAAGGGAGTTCCAAGAGGGTGAAACCACCCCTCAAATATTACTATATTTTTTATTTAAAAAACGGTCAAGTTTCCGAAAAAACGCTTAAACCCTTATTTTATTTTGTTTTTCTACATATTTTAAGATTTTTTAATAATGTATACAGGGTGTTCCGAAAAATCTATTCATTGATTCATCACGATCCTGCTTAAAGCGCTTGACGTAAAAAGATAATTTTTGGAAAACAGATTGACTTTAGGGTGTAGAGGTTGGATAAGAAGGGATATTTCGAAACTCGAATTCTAAGGCGGTGAAACTATATCCCTCAAATATTAAAATATTTTTTATTTATAAACCGGTGAGTTTTTCGGAAAAACTCTTAAACACATATATTTTATTTTGTTGTTTTACATATTTTAAGATTTTTTATAAATTTATACAGGATGTTTCATAATATATGACCATTGATTAATCACGATTCCGCTTAAACTGCTTGACGTTTAAAGCTGACTTTTGGCAAACGGATTGACTGTGGGGTGTAGAGGTTCGATAAGGAGGGGTTTCTCGAATTTCAAATTCCAAGAGGGTGAAAACGCCCCTCAAATATTACAAAATTTGTTATTTAAAAAACGGTCAGTCTTTCGGGAAAACGCTTGGACAAGCATAATTTATTTGATTTTTTTACATATTTTGAAATTTTTTAAAAAATCATACAGGGTGTTCCAAAAAGTTGGGTAATTTCTTAACCACGATTGTGCTTAAACTGCTTGATGTAAAAAGCTTATTTTTGGCAAACGGATTTTTCGAAAGTCAAATTCCAACGAGATGAAACCACCCCTCAAATATTACCAAGTTATATAATAATATCGCCATATTGTTTTTTCTCATGCTGACATAAATGTGAAAATTTTTTATCCAGTTGGTATGTTAATGGAAATTCTTGCTTTGCTTTATCATCACCATTACAAATGATTCATTCAACGCAGGCAACGCAGAACGAAGTCGCTGGTACACGCTAGTGATTTCTATAATTTTGTTAGTTATTTAGGTTACCAGATATTTACGAGATTTTTATAAGTTTTATGGAAAAACCCGGCAAACAGCAATTCCAATTTAAAATTTAAATGTACTGGGTCTTTCATTATAGAAAAAAGAAATAAAATAAATCCGACCGAAGAAAATAGTAGAATTTATTAAAATTAAAGAAAATACACACACGCAGAGATAACATCTACATTCACCTCATTCGAGACGTAGTGTTGTAGCAAGGTTGTAGCCACACGATTTTTAGAAATTGTAAGTGACGGGATCGTTGGAGGACTACTAACGCTACAATTTAAAATTCTTTTCAAAATATACAGAGGGTCTCAAATAAAGAAAAATATATCAAAGTTGTATTTTTTGTTTTTGAAATATTTACGTGTTTGTGAAAATACAGTAACAATGTTAATGCTTATTCATTTCTCTACCTTCTTCTTTCTTACCATCAAAATTATGTAGCTAATAGATTTAGGTATGCACGAAGTACATTGTATAATCGCTTCCTCGAGATAAGTTCATATGCTAGACGTCGAGGAACCTTTGTATCAGAACTTTGAATCGAGACGATGTAACAGGGGGAAATTTTGAGGGTCGGTTTGATGAAGTAAAAGGCGATAGTTTAAGTTCCTCGTGTATTTCTCTCTCTCTCTTTTGTAACTCTTTGCTATAATGGCTAGAAAATTATATAAATGGATTGCTGATCTTAAATATTATGGATAAATCGTACCTAGCACCAAGTTAATTCATACAAAATATAATAACTAATCAGATGTATGGTGAAATTTTAAACCACAGGCTGCCGCCGTTATTTGCAAAAGTTAAGAATAAATGTAGAAATAAATTTACTTATATCGAAGATATTTTTTATCCGCATACCAGATTTATTTAATAAAATGGGTATAAGCGGCGACATCTACAAGACGGGTGTTTGAACGCATTGAATGTTAATAAGGTTTACTACATTTACACTAAAATATTCCCATGTAGTTCCGCAATTTAACAACAAATAATCAGTAACCTAATATATTCTGTTTCAACGATCGACTTATTGTAAGTTTATTGCTAAGAAACCGCCTCGTGTCGTTTGCCAGCTTTTCAAATTTATAATGAATTGCATCTAAGGAACGTACATGCATATGAACGGACTGCCAGAAGAAGATTAAACAAAACAAATCTTATGTCAAGAAGAAGAAACCCTGCTTCGGGATCACAACTTACTAAGTGTGTTGACTAGGACCAGAAACAGGCATGGTTTTAATGTAAAAATTACGAAAAAAAGTTAGTGTCACCTTCAAAAGTGAATATCTTAAAAAAATAAAGCTATCGAGATTAACCAAAAGTAAACTATCAAGAAAGAATGTACCTATATGACGAAATTATTTCTAAATTTCTTGCTGTCTTAGCATATTCCACAGGGTGTCTTTTCTTTCAACGAAATATCAACATTTTGTTTGCCCTCGTATATTTGACAGACGAAAACTTTCATTTTTAATTTAGAAAGAGATATTAAAAAGTCAACAAATTTAGCTACAAATTGCTTAAAAAATCGTCAAAATCGGCTCACTAGAACAAAATATATAAAACTTTAAAATACATCAAAATTTTAGGTGAGTCTATATTTGCAAAACAACAAGAAAAAATAGTTTTTTCTATAAAATAAGTAAAAAACATGGCCGGCCATGTGATAGTAAAAAAACTATTAGCTTTCAGTCATATAAAACAGTCCATAAAAAATATGAACACGCATTTTACTATTTTAACGTTGATAGTATTTATGTTGCGAAAAATAAATGCCCTTAAACAACAATTATTTTTTTCTTGACCCAAATTTAATTCACTACCCATTTCGAAATCGTTCCGGCTGTTTCTCATAAATCTGCTATAAGCTGATGATGACAAGTTAGTTTGCTGGAAGCTATCAAAATACTCGATTTTCTCTTTTCAATTATAACTTTTCGTGCTGTATTGTATACATGGTGACTCAAATATTTCTTCATTCCTTTATATACAACTATTGTTACTTATAAATAATAACAAATCAATAATTTGTTTTTACTGCAATAACTATAATTATAGTTGAGGGTTGGAACCTTTGGTGTTACACAGCAAAATAAAAACACTAAATCACCACAATACACCAAAACACTTTTACTTTTACACTGGACGCGCGTTTCACTAACCATGTTAGCATCATCAGCAGATGATTATAAACTAATCATAATATATAACAATAATATTTAATAGTATATACTATAATATTTAATAGTACACAATAACTATAATATTTAATAGTACAAAAGCTGCATGTTTTAATTGATATACTGTATAGTGCAGTATGTTCCCGATTTCCAGATTGTCTTTACAAGAGGAAATATTTTTTTATTATTGACATTTTGAGAAAAATGCATTCTTCATAAAAAAATTGGCTTGTGTTGTTGTTTTAAGATTGTTAATCCTGTGTATACTTCTCCAAATTGCCATGCCATTTTAGAGAAAATTATAGATAAAACACATGAAAATATAGTTGAATTTTCTTGAAGTTGTCTTGAAGTCTTGAAAATCAAAAGTCGTTTCTATGATAATATAATATAGGTTTCATTCTTTGATAGATGGTTATTACTAATTTCTATTAACGGCATATTTTTTGCTGTCGTTAAAGTATAAATTTTTCCGATAAATATTAACACCCTTTCCGTAGCATTGAACTAAATAAATACTGTGCTTCTATAGCATTTTAAAACAGCAAAAAATATGACGTTAATTAAAATTTTATCAATAGAAATCTATCATAGAATGAAAACGGAATTATATTACCATAGAAACACGACTTTTTTTAATTTTCTCTAAAACGGTATGGAAATTAGGAAAAGGATAAACAGGATTAACCATTTTAAAACAAGCAAATTTTTTTTATGAAAAATGCACTTTTCTCAAAATCTCAATAATAAAATATTTTCCTCTTCTAAAGACTCCGGGGACATACTGTATAATAAAGTTCGAATAAACACAAATAATAAATTCTAGACCATACATATTAGAAGAACAACACTAGGGTATTAATCAATACTTTTTCATGTTTTTGAGGAAGATATCAGTTGATAAGGTGGTCTAGATCATGAAATATGCACATTAATATTAAACATTATCATAATCACTAATTAAAACGAACACTTTAAGTGAAATTGTCAGTAATTAAAAAAGAAAGAAAGACGCTTTAAAATCAACATCTAAGACCAGTTTGGCGTTTTGTGGGATGTCGTAAGGCAATTTTTGGATCCCAACTATCTTAGTGACGATGAAAAGGAAGGTGTTGAGACCCATCTGCGATCATTTTCTATTGTTTTATATTGAAAGTGGAAAAAAGTGCTTTTCCTTAAACAATTTTCGCAAATAGAATAAGTCGTGGCTAGAAGACATTTTGTTAGTCACAGGGAGGTCAAGCTTAACCTCTCTCTTAATCTGGACTGTATACCAATTTTCTTAGTGGCTAATCTGGGTACAAACTTACTTTTCCCTCGATTTTTCCTTCAGTTAACTTTAAAAAACATAAAACACAAACGTAGTAATACAAACCAAAATGCAAAAGCAATATCACATATATTTATTTTATTTGATTCATTAACATTTTTTTTTTATTTAACTTTTTTTCTCAGTGTAGTAATATTGATATGTAAAACCATAAATAGTAGATACAAATATATGCGATAATTATAAAAACAGGAAAAAATTCTCCGTAACATATAAATCTGTCAAAGCTTTGAAAGTACCTATGATAAATTTCTTCCCCCGTATTACAACTCGACACTACCGAACTTTAATAAAACCAAGATGGATGTCGAAACCTCTCTTATATTGGCAATTGAGTTTTACAACTTTACGTCTCATTACTTATGGAAATGGCACGATTTGTTTTTTCCTTAAACACAAATTTAGTCAAATTGAACCGCTGGATTCTGAATTATTTTTTTCGGCTCTTCCGTAAATCTCTCTTGATCGACCATTATGAGGTCTATATTGGCATCTCCCTAATAAAATATTTGAAACATTTTCAAAGCGAAACGAGAAAATGGAGGGTAACGTTGACAATTTGCAATTAGAATATTTTATTTAAATCAGACAATTTTTCTTCAAAGAACTCTTCCATTCTACTATTCGAAATACGCGATTCTCTATGGTAATTTTGTTCGAATATTTATTTTTATTTTTAATTTTAAATTGATTTATTTTAATGTAATTGAAAAATAAAACACTACTTCCCCACTATATACCAAAACATTTTTCTTTAAAAAATGGACGCGTGTTTCGCTATCCTTGGAGCAAAAAAATCATAATCAGCAAATGAATAAAACTACACTCACCGGTACGAAAAACGCACCGCTTAAAATTTTCCACAACACATTGTTTTTCTTAATATATATGTGGGGCTAATTTTAAATATTATAAATTTTTCCTTTCAACTAGACCAGTGCAAGCGTTACCGAAAATTGGTACAGTTCGCAACTTTTGTGGAACGCAAAAGAGTGTCATTTACACCCAGCACAGCCATTTGATTTTTTTTTCTATTGTCAATAATATATGAAAAACAGAGATTAATAAATTAAGAAATCCATAATTTAGAATATATGTCTTCTTAAAACTAAAAAAATCATTTCTTGATGTTACAGGACTGGTATAGAAATCAGTGCGGCTCCCTGCAAATAAAGGACTATTTAAAAAAAGGGCAGATTTGGGAAAGCTGATTTTTTTTATACCTGTATCAACATCCATTAGTGATTTTTATTTTAATAAACTAAAAGTGAAACTCCGTGGAACTCATTACCAAAACACATTCTAAAAACAAAATTATAAAAAAAATAAACTCAAAATAGTGTGTCAAAATATATTTTATCTACATTCAAAACAGTTCAAATTTATTATCTTGATGTTATTTAATTGTACTACATGTCTGTAGCTATGTTGTCCATAATGATAAATTAATTTTCAAATGGCTGTGTACTGGGTGAAAATGACATTGTGTGTGGCGCCTTGTGGAATATGTTAAGACAGCAAGGAAATCAAAAATCATTTTATCATTGAATTACATCCTTTCTCGATAGTCTGTTTTTTTTTGTTCATCTCAATAGCTTTATTTTTGTAGAAGATATATTTTTTTTTATTAAATTGTACTGAAGCTGTGGTTGGTTCCTTGTGAAACATCGTTGAAATATTAGTATTTTAATAAAGCACGCTTTTAGATGTTTCAAAAAAATTTAATAAGAGTAACTTTAACTCAATATATATGTTTCGGCTTGTTAGGCCTTTTTCAAGAGTTTTTTAAGAACTAATCGTCTAACTACACTGTAACTATATATATATTTTTACTATGGGGGTGGGTTCAGAGAGTTTACAATAGGGGTAATAAAAAATGTGTTTAGAAATCCTTGTTGGTCGTTAACATTATTTTCGTTTTTAACAGATTTTAGTATTTCTAACTTGTTCAATGTAATTTAAGTGTCTACCTTTTGTTTCTCTGTGTAGTAATCTTAATTGAGTTTTCATTAATTTTTGTGATTATTTACTATACAATGAGTTGCAAAGACCAGAACTATGCTGGAGATTATTAATAGACTTTACATGTTCTTTAACTCTTATATCTAAATTTCTACCTGTTTGGCCTATGTACACTGGCATCACAATCATTGCAATCCACCCTATATACAACTGACTTATTTTTTGACATTAGTTTTGTCTTTATTATTTAATAAAATTTTGACCTAAATTTCTTTTATTTACGTTAATAGTTTTACATCCTATTTTATTGAGATTATTTGAAATTTTGTTAGTTAAATTAGGAAATGTAGCTTTAAAAAGTCGATAATTGTTATTGTCTTTAGAATTAGCGGAATAAAAATTTTCATTAATATTTTCTTTTTGTTTTTCTTTTTAGCATATTATCAATAAAGGGAACACTTATATCCATTGTTGATGGCGATTTGTTTAATAATATTTAACTCTTTTTAAAATTCTCTGGGTTCAGTGGAAACATTACTAATCTAATGAATTAAACTATGAAAGGGTGACATTTTTGATTTGCCAGGATTGGTGTGATTGACTATGTATTACAGTGTCTGTGGTAGTGGGTTTTCTGTAAATATCAAATTGTAATCTATTAGACTGTTTTATAATTGTAACATCAAGAAAATTGATGGTATTTAATATTTTTTTCAATTGTAAATTGTAATCTCAAGGTTAATTGAATTTAATAATGTTAAAAAACTGTTAAAAACTTTTTCTCTCGGTGCCTGACCAAATACAAAAATGTCATCTACATATCTTGCTCCAATAATAATTTATTTTGATATTAAACTACTCTTGTTTTTAAATAGCTTCTTTTCAAAATCTGCCATAAATATTTCTGCGAATAACGGTGAAATTGGGGAACCCATCGGTAACCCATCTTTCTGTTTAAATATTTCATTGTTATACTGAAAATAGTTTTGTTCTAAAAACAAGTTTCAATTATTGTTATTAAATCTGATTTTTACTATTATATTAAGATTAGATTTATCAATTAGTTCATAAATAATAGAGGACAATTCATGGGTTGGGATAGAAGTGAACAGGCTTTTGACATCGAAAGAAACGAAGTGTTGCATTATGTGGAACTTCAATATTTTTCAAATTATCTAGCAACTCAAAGAATTCTTTATGGCAAATTTTGATTGAAAATTGATCATGGAAGGAAGTGTTTAGCTAGTATTTGACATAATTTATAAGAGGAGCATTTATGTACGAGACGACTGGTCTAACTGGATTATTGTCTTTATGTAATTTTAGTAAACCATAGAGTAATGGGGGTGAAGGATTCATTATTTTGGCATAGTATTCATTGTTATTAGGTAATATAGATTTGTTATTTTTTAAAATAGAAAGAATTTGTTTTTGAAAATTACATGTTGGATCAGAAATTTTAGTAAAATCTCCACTATTTAAAATATTAGCTATTTTCTTATCATATTCTGTTTTTGTAAGAATTGTTATAGAGTTGCCCTTATCGGCTTTTGTAATTATTAAATTGTTATCATTTATTTTCTTGGTTATAGACTGTATGATATTTTTCTCTTTTACTGTTAGTTTTAAATATTTGTTACAATTATTGAAATTTTCTAGTATGCGATATTTATTACATGTTGAGGCATGAGGTAAAAGTCCCAACTGCGATTTCAGTGTTAACTGCTAGCAATTCTATGTCTTTTTGTTAAAAACAGCTGGGAATATTTTAATCCTTTTTCCAATATTGAAATTTCATCATTTGAAAAGTAATATTTGATAAATTAATAAGTGTAGGGTGAAATGCAAAAGACTGTTATTTTGTGTACTTACCACCTTGTTAACATTGTCACAATTGTTGGATTTAATAAGTTTATTAAGTTTCTTTTAATTGTGTGTTATAATGTAAACCAACTAAGTCACTAATTTCTTCTCTTATGAGTCTGTCTCTGTATTGAAAAAACAAAATGACCTTCTTTTTTCTAACAACTCCGTGTAGCATAGCTTCTTATGTAGGTTGATGTTGTCTCTTCTTTTGTACCAGAATTTAATTTCATTTTGTAGCCATATAGTGTACGCTTTTTTCACTGATTCCTGTGCTTCACGAGATTTGTGGTTGCACACAATTTTCATGTGTTGTGGTGTCACCTTATTTTTCAGGCACTGTTTAATAAACCATATGTGGTTCGAACATTTCTTAGACCGTAGTAGACATCGTTTGTAGAAAACCACTAAAGATGCGACGCCCGCATTTTTAATAAATTGTACTGAAGCTGTGGTTGGTTCCTTGTGAAACATCGTTGAAATATTAGTATTTTAATAAAGCACGCTTTTAGATGTTTCAAAAAACTTAAGAGTAACTTTAACTCTACATATATGTTTCGGCTTGTTAGGCCTTTTTTAAGAACTAATCGTCTAACTACACTGTAACTATATATATATTTTTACTATGGGGGGTGGGTTCAGAGTTTACAATAGGGGTAATAAAAAATGTGTTTAGAAATCTTGTTGGTCGTTAACATTATTTTTCGTTTTAACAGATTTTATTTGTTCTAACTGTTCAATGTAATTTAAGCGTCTACCTTTTTGTTTCTCTGTGTAGTAACTTAATTGAGTTTTCATTAATTTCGGTGATTATTTACTATACAATGAGTTGCAAGACCAGAACTATGCTGCTGATTCATTAATAGACTTACATGTTCTTTTAATCCTTATATCTAAATTTCTACTGTACTTGGCCTATGTACACGGCATCACAATCATTGCAATCACCCTATATACACCCGACTTCTTTTGACATTAGTTTTGTCTTTATTATTTAATCAAAATTTGACCTAAATTTCTTTTATTTACGTTAATAGTTTTTACATCCTATTTTATTGAGATTATTTGAAATTTTGTTAGTTAAAGGTAGGAATGTAGTTTAAAGTCGATAATTGTTATTGTCTTTAGAATTAGCGGAATAAAATTTTTCTCATTAATAATATTTTCTTTTGTTTTTCTTTATATTATCAATAAGGGAACACTTATATCCATTGTTGATGGCGATTTGTTTAATAATATTTAACTCTTTTTAAAAATTCTCTGGGCTCAGTGGAAACATTACTAATCTATGAATTAAACTATGAAAGGGTGACATTTGATTTACCAGGATTAGTGTGATTGACTATGTATTGCATAGTGTCTGTGGTAGTGGGTTTTCTGTAAATATCAAATTGTAATCTATTAGACTGTTTTTATAATTGTAACATCAAGAAAATTGATGGTGTTAATTTCAATTGTAAATTGTGTTTTCGGGTTAATTGAATTTAATAATGTTAAAAAACTGTTTTAAATTTCTCTCGGTGCCTGACCAAATACAAAAAATGTCATCTACATATCTTGCCCAATAATTTATTTTACGATATTAAACTACTCTTGTTTTTAAATAGCTTTTTTCAAAATCGCCATAAATATTTTCTGCGAATAACGGGTGAAATTGGGAACCCATCCGGTAACCCATCTTTCTGTTTAAATATTTCATTGTTATACTGAAAATAGTTTTGTTTTAAACAAGTTTCAATTGTTGTTAATCAAATCTGGATTTTACTATTATATTAAGATTAGATTTATCGAATTAGTTCATAAATAATGAGAGACAATTCATGGGTTGGGATAGAAGTGAACAGGCTTTTGACATAAAGAAACGAGTTTTGCATTATGTGGAACTTCAATATTTTTCAAATTATCTAGAGCCATAGTGTACGCTTTCCTCGCAGCTGTCAGGAATCAACTCAAAAGAATTCTTTATGGCAATTTTGATTGAAAATTGATCATGGAAGGAAAGTGTTTTAGCCAGTATTTGACATAATTTATAAGAGCTACATTTATGTAAGAGACGACTAGGTCTAACTGGATTATTGTCTTTGCATGTAATTTTAGTAAACCATAGAGTAATGGGGGTGAAGGATTCATTATTTTGGCATAGTATTCATTGTTAACAGGTAATATAGATTTGTTATTTTTAAAATAGAAAGAATTTGTTTTTAGAAAATTACATGTTGGATCAGAAATTTTAGTAAAATCTCCACTATTTAAAAATATTAGCACTTATTTTCTCAGCATCATATTCTTGCTTTTTTGTAAGAATTGTTGCCAATGTTGCCCATATCAGCTTTGTAATTATTAAATTGTTATCATTTATTTTCTTGGTTATAGACTGTATGATATTTTTCTCTTTACTGTTAAGTTTTTAAATATTTGTTACACTATTGAAATTTTCTAGTATGCGATATTTATTACATGTTGAGGCATGAGGTAAAGTCCCAACTGCGATTTCAGTGTTAACTGCTGTGCAATCTATGTCAATTTTTTTGTTAAAAACAGCTGGGGAATATTTTGGCAATCCTAGCTTTCCAATATTGAAATTTCATCATTTGAAAAAGTAATATTTGATAAATTAATAGAGGTGTAGAGATTGAATTTCAAAAAGACTGTTATTTTGTGTACTTACCACCTTGTCAACATTGTCTGGTGTTGGATTTAATAAGTTTATTAAGTTTCTTTAATTGTGTAATTATAATGTAAACTAACTAAGTCACTAATTTCTTTTCTCTTATGAGTCTGTCTCTGTATTGAAAAACAAAATGACCTTCTTTTTCTAACAACTCCGTGTAGCATAGCTTCTTATGTAGGTTGATGTTGTCTCTTCTTTTGTACCAGAATTTAATTAATTTCATTTTGTAGCCATATAGTGTACGCTTTCTCGTGAAGCACAGGAATCAATGAAAAAGCGTACACTATATGGCTACAAAATGAAATTCAAATTCCCAGTACAAAAGAAGAGACATCAACCCACATGTTAGAAGCTATGCTACAATGGATTGTTAGAAAAGAAGGTCATTTTGTTTTTCAAATACAGAGACAGACCTCATAAGAAGAAATTAGTGACTTTAGCTAGTTTACATTATAACACACAATTAAAGAAACTTAATAAACTTATTAAATCCAAGCTAATTGTCACTTGTTTCCAAGACATCAACTTTCACTAATAACAAGATTTGCACCAATCTCAGACCACCTACAATTTATCAAGTATTACTTTGAAACACAAACATTTCACACAGTGTGAAACACTCGTTTCTTTCTGACATCAAGCAGCCTGTTTCAATGTTAAAACAAGACATGAATTGCTAGCTGTTACATCTTGGAGTGAGACATGTTGATAAACCTTAATCAACATATAATAAATATTGCAG
This sequence comes from Sitophilus oryzae, assembly GCF_002938485.1. NCBI lineage: Eukaryota > Metazoa > Arthropoda > Insecta > Coleoptera > Curculionidae > Sitophilus > Sitophilus oryzae. The sequence goes on along the minus strand of NW_022146952.1, from coordinate 741,743 downwards.
ATTTAAAAATTCTACAATTGTAACAACAATTAGAACAAACAGTAACGATGAAAAATATCACACGATAACCAAGCAAAAATGATAACAACCTAATCAATTACAAAAGCCGATAAGGGCAACACTATACAATTCTTACAAAAACAGAATATAGAAAATAGGCTATTTTAAATAGTGGAGATTTTACTAAACAATCTGATCCAACGCGTAATTTTCAAAAACAAATTCTTCTATTTTAAAAATAACAAATCTATATTACCTAATAACAATGAATACTCATGCCAAAATGTCGAATCTTCAAATTCCATTACCTTTGGTTTTACTTCAAAATTACATAAAGACAATAACCAGTTAGACCAGTCGTCCTGTACATAAATGTCTCTCCTTATAAATTATGTCAAATAATTAGCTAAAAAAACACTCTTCCATGATCAATTTTCAATCAAAAATTTGGCCATAAAGAAACTTTCTTTTGATTGCTAGATAATTTTACTAAAATTACATGAAGCTCCACATAATGTTAACGTCCTCTTCGCTTTCAATCATAAAGCCCGTTCAATATCATCCTGCTCATATCAATTTTACCATTAAAATCTTATGAGTTGCTAATTGATCAATCTAATCTCGAATAATAGTTCGCATCTCAATGATACAGCTAACAGTGATTAAACTGATGTTTACTGAGCAAAATCGAATTTAACTAACGATGTTGAAATATGATAAACAGTATAACAATGCTGGTATTAAACAGATGGTTCCCACCCCCTACTGTTATTCATAGACATATTTATGTTTAGGCTGAAAAGCATTTTAAAAAAGAGTGTTTAATATCAAAAATAAATTCAGGCAAGATATGGAGATGACATTTTTGTAATTTGATCGAAGAAAAACAGAGAATAATTAACCATGTCAATTAATTTATTAAATGCTAATTAATGCCATCAACTTTTATTGATACTGATATAATACCATCAATTTTACCTTTGATGTTACAATTATAAACAGTCTAGATTACAATTTGATATTTACAGAAAACCCACTACCACAGACACTGTAATGGCTATAGTCAATCACACCAATCCTGGCAAATCAAAATGTCAAATTTCAGTTTAATTCATGATTAGTAATGTTTCCACTGAGCCCTGAGAATTACAAAAAAGAGGATTAAATAATGATAAACAAATCGCCATCAACAATGATATAAGTATTCCCTTATTGATAATATGCTAAAGAAAAAACAAAAAAATTAATGAAAAATTTTATTCACACTTCAAAGACAATAACAATTATCGACTTTAAACAACATCTAAATCTCAAACCTCAATAAGGATGTCAAAATCTCAAGCCCGTAAAATAATGTAAAGACAAACATAATCGTAAATAAAAAGAAATTTTAGGTCAAATTTTATTAAATATGCAAGACAAAACCGTAAAGAAATCTGTGTCTCCAGGAGTCATATATAGGGTGGATTGGCAAATGATTGTGATGCCGTGTACATAGGCCAAACAGGTAAGCTCAATTTAGATATAAGGATTAAAGAACATGTAAAGTCTGGGCTAATAATCTCCAGCATAGTTCTAAACACTTGCAACTCATTGTATAGTAAATAATCACAAAATTAATGAAAACCAATTAAGTTACCAACATAGAGAAACAAAAGGTAGACGCTTTCTAAATTACATTGAACAGTTAGGAAGCATTTAAAATCTGTTAAAAACAGAAAATAATGTTAACGACCAACAAGGATTTCTAAACACATTTTTTTATTACCCCTATTGTAAACTCTCTGAACCCACCCCCATAGTAAAAATATATATATAGTTACAGTGTAGTTAGACGATTAGTTCTTAAAAAACTCTTGAAAAAGGCCTAACAAGCCGAAACATATATGTTGAGTTAAAGTTACTCTTATTAAAAGTTTTTTGAAACATCTAAAAGCGTGCTTTATTAAAACACTAATATTTTTTTTTATTTTGTAACTTTTACATTAAAACCGTGCCTTTGTTTTTGGTCGCAGTCAACAGATCTATGAAATAGTGTTTATGATTTATGTAATGTTACTGTTATTGAAAAACCATATTATTATTGTGTGCTGGCTTTTGGGCAGTTACTCTAGCAGAGATGGTTAAGTCCAGAAGTATCCGCCATAGCTGCTTTAATTGAATATGATAGAGATCAAAATTATGTCGCTAACAGATTTAGGTGTGCACGAAGTACGGTGCAGTCGCTTTCTCGAGACAAGTTGGTTACCGATTCATTGAGTTCCATTTCAAGTATCTCCTCTTTCTACTCGAACCATCCACTAGTTATAGCAATCAAAATGCTTCTACAGAAAGCCAATATCAACCACTACAGCGTCACTTTCTTTTGGCTTCCGAGCCACATAGGAATTCCTGGCAATGACAGAGCTGACTACTTGGCTGCAAAAACTCCCAACCCTCATAAAAAAACCTTGTTTTCTCCATGCAAGATTTAAAGAATTTTGACAAACATATAATCGATAATATAATCCAACTAGAGAGACACATACTACGTGGACAACGCTATCACTTTCAGCGTCTAATTCTTCAGATTAAAATCGAGTGAGGCAAAAGGGTAATAGGCCGAAGGTAGCTATTCTCGCTGAGAAATATTCGTCATTGGACAGGCATACAAGTGTCCAAGCATTCCAAGTCGCTGCAATTAATAGAACCATTTGACGATGAAGAAAAAGTTGAACGCCTACGCAGGAATCTACACGGTACCTTAAGAAAAAGAAGCACCTAAGGAACGTACATGTAAGTGAACTGACTGTAAGAAGAATATGAAACGAAGAGAATCTTATGTAAAGAAGCCGTGCTTCGAGACCACAACTTACTAACAGAGTCAACAGACTAGGACCAAAAGCAAAGGCTGGTTTTAATGTAAAAATTATGAAAAAAAGTGCCTGCTTTAAAAGCGAATATCGAAAATGATGATTTTTAAATCCCTTGCTGTCTTAACATATTCCACAGGGTGTTTCAACTTTCACCAAAATATCATCATTTTGTTTTCCCTCGTATAATTGACAGATGGGAACTATCATTTTAAATTTAGAAAGAAATACAAAAAAGTAAAATAATTTAGATACACGTTACTTATAAAATTATGAAAATTGGTCCACCAGAACAAAATATATTAAATTTTATCGAAATTTTAAGGTGCCCGTTTTTGGTGCCCATGCCGGTGAGTATACTACAACTCTACGGATTTAACCATCTGGTGATGGTGCTAATGTAGTTATCTAGACGCACATCTAGTATTTAACGTATAGTGATTTGCTGTTTTATAGCGAACTAGTCTTATGTTTTACTGTTGTTACGGCAAATGTTCCAACCCTATTTATCAGTGCAATTCCACGCAAGTGTACTTCAAATGGTTAATTTGTACTTTTCTCTCGTCAAATATCTAAAATAACTCAATACATCCAATATAGGGTGGGCAATTGCACGTAAACCTTAACGAATTGAAGATAAAAATATCTTGCAAACGATTCGTATATTTAAATTCTACATACTTTATATAGATAACTGTGACATGGGGTAATCTGGAATATACGTTGCAATCCAAAATTATATTTCTTAAGGAAGACACTTGGGCGGTATAAAATTTATTAAATATATTTAGACTATTAAATATCAAATACACATACAGGGTCCGGCAATAGTGCGTCGGGCATCTGTAGCTCCTATTGTAAGAATGTGTTTAGGGTCATGTAAATGATTACTCGATTGCTGCCATACTAATACTAATATATTCTACCTTTGTATAATATAAATTTATAATGTTCGATTGATTATTGCTATGGTTGTAAAATATTAAAACTAGGTTACTTTAATACTAATTATTGTTAATAGCAGAGTTTACTGAATAAGCATTTGATTTGGTTGCACCACATTATAATAAAAAACTTGAGAAGTTTGTTTAAGTGCAAACCTAAAGTATGTACCAGGATGTATTTCAGGAAAATATTTTAACTTCTATAGGGTGACTCAAAAAAGTGTGAGTGGACCTGGATGATTTTTTTTAAATGGAACACCCTGTATATTATTAGCTAGTTCTTTCTCAATGGTGGATTTATTAATTTCGCCTTTCGTGAATCCTCTCGATGCAAAAGCAATGGGTAGGTCTTCTCCCCCGAAGTTTTGCGATAATACTGCTCCACAAGCTTCTCTCGATGCATCTGTTGTGAGCAGAAAAGGCTTGTCAAAATCGGGATACTGTAAAATTTGTGGTTCTAAAAGGAGTTTTTTCAATTTTCCAAATGATTCTTGGCATTCTTCGGTCCATAAAAATTCTGAATTCTTTAAAAGTTTATTTAAAGGTCTTGCTATCTCAGCGAAATTTTTTATAAAATGTCTATAATAATTGCAAAATGCAACAAATCGCCTTGCGTCATCTGATGACTTTGGTTGTGGGTAATTACGAACAATATCATATTTCGTTTCGTCTGGTAGTACGCCGTTCGATGTAACTTTATGACCCAAATACGTAACGTTATTTTGGAAAAACATGCATTTTTTTGGATTTAACTTAAGATTAAATTTTCGGCAAGTTTCAAAAACTTCTTTTAAATTCTTGAGATGATGATTTTCCGAGCATCCTATGCAGATTAAATCGTTCATGTACAGGAATATTTTTTCAGACGTAAGTCCCGCAAAAGCGATACTCATCATCCTTTGAAAACTGTTAGGACTGATCTTTAATCCAAAGGGCAGTCTTGTAAAGCGGTAAGAACCAGTGTTTGTGCTAAATGATGTAATATCTCTTGAGCTATCTTCTAGCGGTATTTGATGAAATCCTGCCTTCAAATCCAATGTAGAAGACCATTTTGCTCTACCGAGTTGATCCAAAATTTCATCAATTCTGCTGATTGGGAACTTATCCGCACATAATTTTTTATTGACTGTATGACGGAAATCCACAACAAGTCGCCAGTTTTTCTCCGCACCATTTTTTGGTACAAGTAGGATTGGGCTATTATATTCTGACTGAGACGGTTCTATTATTTCGCCTTTCAGCATTTTTTCAACTTGTTTGTTAATTTCGTTTACCTGTGAATAAGGTGTTCTATAGTTTTTATATAAACTGGCGTGTTATCTGTTAAACGCAATTTTTGTCGATAAAAATTGTTTGTTGTCAATGAATCGTTCTCTAAGGAAAAAATATCTGAGAATTCCTGACATAAAGCAATCATATCCGGTTTAACAAAATCTGGCATTGAACTTATGTTTAATTTTTTTAGCAGCAAGTCGTTTCTTTTTGGTTTGTTTGCTTCTTTACTGCTATTTGCATAAAAAATATCGAAATTTTCTAAAGAAGAATACGTGATTTTGGGATTTTTTATGACTATGCTTTCAAAATTAGTATTCATTATTCTCAAATAAGGGCTTTTGTTTGATATTATGCTTCCGGCCACGAAAACTCCTGGAGCTATTTCTTCATTTAATACTGCCGAGTCTTGTTTAACTTTTTTGAGTGAGTTTAACGTTCTTATCAATTCACATCTTGGTGGAACAGATATAACGTCATCTTCTGGACTATTATAAATTGGTAAAATAATGTTCGGATCCGAAGTTACTAAGGTCATGTTCCATTCATTGTAGTCTAGTTGACAACGATATTTTACAATAAAATCTCTTCCTAGGATTCCATCGGCAGGTATCGGAAAATTTCTGTCTACTATATGAAAGTTGTGGCTAAAAACATAGTCCTCGATAAAAATGTTTGCGTTTGTAGTACCTATTGAGTTTGTGTAACCTTCCGTAACTCCCTTAATTCTGCATATGTTTGATCTATTTACTATCTGTTGGGAATCTATTTTGTTTCTCTTGAATAATGATACAGAGATATCAGCTCCTGTATCGACTAGTAGAGTGATGTTTTGCTCTCCTGTCATATCTGTTTGCAATATTACAAAGTTTGAAAGCGTTAGGTTCATATTAAAAACTTTTAGGAGTGCCCCAAAGGACCTTGTTGAGGCTCCCGTCCGTTTTCCTGGTTGGCATCTTGTGAAGATGGGTTTTGATCAGCATCATAAGTCTAATACATATATCTACACATAAGTATACCTGTCTATACATAAGTATACCTGTTTGGTCTGCTTCTATAGGAAAATCCTCTATTTGGATTGGGCGACATTTCGTACATATTATGATTGTTCCGTTGGTATCTATCTGCACTATAATTATTGTAGTTTGATTGACCGTTGTTTCTGTATTGAGAAGAGTTTCCAACACGTTGATTAACATTTCCTCTTCCTCGAAAGTAATTTCTGGCTGTTCCTCTACTCTGTCGCCTGTTTGCATAGAAAACTGATGCGCTAGATGAGTTTTCTGCGGTGACATTTACAAATTTTTGTATAGCTTCTTCAACTGTCTGGAAACTTCCAGCTTCCATAATTATCTTGACTTTTTCTATACTTGTGTTGGTGCTTAAAGCCTTGACAGTGGTGTTTTTTGTGTAATTTTCTGCTACAGACTCTGGTACGCCTTCGCTAATATATGCTTGTTTAAGTTTTTGTGTCAAATTTTCGATGTCCGCCATATTCTTTGTATCATTATGATGTTTGAGATTAAGCATTTTAGAGGTGACCGATTGGGAGCTTTCAAATTTAATGCCATTCTTCAATTTAGTCTTAATTTCATCCAAAGTGGCACTTTCTCCTACTAAATATCTTGCTTTACCTGTTAGCCTGGTTTTGACATAAGCAACAGCATTTTCTTCGTGTGCTTCAACATTAGCCTTTAATGGTGTAAGGGCGTCTAAAAATGAGATTAGCCTATCTTCAGACCCATCGAACTCATTGGGTACTATTTTGCTAGCGAGATTGAAAAATTCAGGGCCAGTAAGAGGCATGATGAAATCTAATGGAATTGGTTGCTCTATTTTAATTTGTATGTTCTCGTCACTGTTAGGTGAGTCGTCTTCTTCGGTAAGATCCACAAAAAATAACTCATCTTGGGATCAATTTTTCTCAAAACGTGAGTAGGGATTTTATAGTCAACGCGGAAAACTTGGTAAGACCTAATAACTCTAGCTCGTATAATATTAAATAATGGTTTTATATTGTTATTATATTTGATATCATCAAGATCGTTATAGCAACTATTTACAGTAAAAATAAAATCATTATAGAGGGTTAGTAAGTTATCTCTCACTTGGTTTCTGATATTTTCTGACCTGGGTACTTTCGTTTTTAAAACTCTTTTTGACTCTTTAATAACTTCTTCTTTCAAATTTGATAACTTGATTAAAATTTCCTCCCAAGTAACTTTAACAATTGACATTAAAATGTGAATAAACCAAAAAATAAAAGTTCAACTAAAATACTAATATTAATACACAAATATTAATAATCATAAAATAGTACATAAATATATATTATTATAAAATATATATAAAATATAGAAATATACGTAAACGTAAATAAAATTAAAATAATTCATCAATTTTTACCCATATCAAATAAAAATATAAATCATTAAATTAATATTTTAATTCCCCTGTAGATATTAGTAAAACGAACGTGCTTGACCTAATAAAACTTAAAACTGACCAACGTCAATAATAAACCAATAAATATACCGAAAGTCCTTTGCTTTCCTTGTTGAAATATGATCTGCTGGTTTTATTGGCATCAGCTTACTGTTATTTTTATTTTATGTTCTTCTGGGAAGTTCGTATATTTGGTGATTCACTTGTATTTTTCATATACCATCAGAAACCAAACGTCTTGTAAGTCACAAACATAGACAGTGCATACCATTGATTTTTGTGTTGGAGTTTTTTTTCGGTGTTACTTAGCTTAGCATCCCCTAAGCATCTTCGACAGCGTGGGGTTAAGGAGGTCTTAGGTACAAACTTCTGCTTATATTTCTCTTCAGCCCTCTTCTATACGCCTTCCGTAGCTTCACCACGGTTACGTCCACACCGTTACTTAGGTGCTCGACGGACATAGACGACGAGTCCGTAGGCAGGATCGCCATGTAAGAATGTGTTTAGGGTCATGTAAATGATTACTGGAATTGCGCATACTGAATACTAATTTTGATTCTACTTTGTATAATATAAATTTATAATGTTGATTGATTATTGCTATGTTGTAAAAATTAAAACTGAGGTTACTTTAAATAGAATAGTTTTTTTATTTTATTTTAGAGTTTAATTTATTTTGTCTTTTAACATTATACATAAAAAACTTGAGAAGTTCTGTTTAGAGTGTTAAACTAAAAAGTATGTACCAGGAATGGTATTCAGGAAAATATTTTAACTTCTATAGGGTGGCTCAAAAAAGTGGTGATGGGCCTGGATGATTTTTTTTAAATATACTTTATATTTTGTTAAACCAACTAAGTAACTTTACATAACCTAAGATATGAATAAATAAAAAAAAAAAAAAAAAAAAAAAAAAAAAAAAAAAATACATAAAGAAAATTATAATAAAAAAAAATTTTTGAAAAATTAAAGTAAAAATAAAATATTTTAATTTGTTATTTTTAAAGGTTGTTTTATTAGGTATTTACTTGAGATGGTCTGTTCTTACTGTGCTATAAAGTATGGTATGTAAACATACAGGATGTTCATATTGCAAAGCAGCCATACTTTTCATGAGTATAATTAATATTTATTGTTTTTTTAAATGGATGTATATTATTGTTTTATTAAATAGACAGTTAAAAGATGAACAGTAGTTTGTATGTTAACTATGTCAAAATTTTATCGGTTTCGCGAGGATTTTTACACGCAGTATATTCATATGGCGCTTCAATGGTAAAATACGAGAGAAAGCATTAGGTGGCTTTGATAAATTATTACTGTGGAAAATCCATATGAAACATAAAACGAAATATCTGCGAAACGTTTAAAAATTTTAAATACTTAAATATAAAAAACTGTTCATTTTTTAATACTCCATTATTAAAAATAATATACAGGGTGTCCATTGTAAAAAAACAAAGAAAAATTGATTTATATTTTAGAAAGTTTTTTTTTTTTTTTTTTTTTTTTTTTTTTTTTTATTTATTTATAGAAAAGTTAAGTGCCGACCATCTAAAGTAAATACTTAGTATAGTTTTGATTTCAGAACAGTTCTTGTATTTTTAATTTTTTCTAATAAGGGCTGAAAAATATATATTGGTTGATTTATTTTTTAATATCTCTGGAAACTATCAGAAATGTATTATTAGATTATCAGAGTTATGTTCCACAGTGATCATGAAAGAAAGCACCAAAACTGCAACTACCATATTTCCCAGGGGCGTTCATTTAAAATCATCTATCAGTCAAAACACACTTTTGTGACACATTGAAGTTAAAATATTCTTCCTGAATACATCCTGGTACATACTTACGATGTTGACTTAAACAAAATTTCAGTTTTTAGATTCTATGGGCCGACCACTATTACGGACCCTTAGTATTATACACACAGTTGTAAAACCCAATTTCCAATATAAGAGAGGTTTCTATATAATTGTATACGTTGGCTTGGAATTACACAGTGGTATATACACTTGTACTGTATGTTACATCCAACCTCAACCCCCTTAAATATTGTGAAGCTGTAAAGGAATTGGTGGTACATGGTAAGTTTCACATTACTTGGTGGTACCATTGATAAACGATTAAATATCCAGTATCATATTAATGAAGTATGTAATCCAGAACCAAAGCTAGGATTTAGTGATGGGCAACTGTGTTAATTTTAGATAACAGTTAAAACTGTTAAGTTTATTTATAAAACGCTTAAATAAAGCCTTATAAATAACAGGTCTTTTTTAATTTTAGTGCGAATACATCTGAAAGAGTATGAGGCGGTTACCGCCAGGCGTATTAACGAAGTTGCAAGTTGCAACAATGATGTTCTCGGTGGTAGTATTTCCCGGGTGTCAAAACATTTCTAAATATGGATTGTTATCTAAAATACGTCTCTAAAAAGGTGGTTTTTACAAAAAGCCGCTGATTTACGAAATTGCGATATAAAAAGACAAATCCGGCCATCGTCTATACGTACATCATACTACGCTTGCCCGATCCGCGTAGATTCTGAATTGCGTAGAAGTGTACAGGGTGCATCTAACTTGACGGGTGAGAGCTCTTAGTAATTAATTTACATTTGCGGTCAAAAAATAGCAATAAAGAATGTGTAGAATATTCTTCATAAGTAAACCAACTACACACTAAAGTTCGAATTAATTTTACACGTAAACTAAAGCGTGTACCCGCGACCTTGTTCGCGTCGAATTAAATAATTTGTAATGGGATGATAAAGCAAAGCAAGAATTTCTATTAACATACACTGGATAAAATTGTCTCACATTTGGCAAAAATAAGCTTTAAACTGCTCGACGTTTTTAAGCAAAAATCGTGGGTAATCAATTACTCAATTTTTTGAAAGCACTGTATGATTTTTTTAAAATAAATAGAAAACCAAATAGTAAAAAAACAAAATAAAATTATGCGTGTCAAGGCGTTTTCCCGAAAGACTAACCGTATTTTTAATAACAAATATGTAATATTTGAGGGGCGTTTTCACCGCCTTGGCATTTTGGAATTCGAGAAACCCCTCTTATCGAACCTCAACACCCCACAGTCAAGTCGTGTTCATCAAAAATCAGCTTTAACGG
>NW_022146952.1:609181-720410 GCF_002938485.1 Sitophilus oryzae | reverse complement strand
CAGCGCCGGCACACGGCTGGCATTTCGGTTAGTTATCAATTCCTTCTCGAAATTGGTGTAGGTTAAAGGATATTAGTTAAACAATTTGATCAAATGAATCTTCCAAGGCACATTGAGGAGGTGTGTCGTTTTGCTGGAAAAATTTGTTTTCGAGTTCTATTAGTGGCAGATCATCATAAAGGGGTTTTAGGAGCTACTAGTTCAAAGTGCCACTTTTTAAAAAGGTCTTGTGCGTTGAAGGGGACTATAACAAAATACTAAGATGTGGTATATTTTTGGAAAGGTAATTTTAAAGAAATAATAAAAAAAAAAAAAAAAAAAAAAAAATGTCCAAATAAAAAAATAAATTTTTTTTTTTTTTTTTTTTTTTTTTATTATTCATTTTAAAAAAAATATATCTTATTTTTTTTTTTTTTTTTTTTTTATTAGAGTTAAAAAAATTTGTCAGTAATAAAAAGTTTTCCATAGCAAAAAGTTGACGATTGGTTAAACTCCATATGTTGAAAGAAAACACCCGTACGCCGAAAACAGTTAAAGCTATGATGTGCGTTTTTCACTATCATGTTTTTGATAAAAAATTGAGCTCCAGACACAGATATTAGTTCTCGTCTTAATCTCTATAGAAAAAGTGGTGTTTCCCTTTAAAGCGTCCAATTTGACCACCCCTAGTACATTTAAAATAAGTTTTAAATTATGGGCACATCTTTTGTACAATTATCCATAAAATATGGCGAAAGAGGCGAATGCGGTGCGCCACCTCGCTGTAAATCAGAAAGTAAAATATTTAAATAATGAGCAATTTCTCTAAATTGTGTCGATTGTGGGGGTAGATGTGTTGAGTTAAATTAAACATAAATAAATAGATTTTATAGGGTTAAGAGTTAGAGAAGTGATTTTACAGGAAAAATTATATAATTATTTTTTTTTTTTTTTTTTTTTTTGTGTTTTTATTTTGTTAGGTAGAATAGAGTACTTTATTTGAAATTTTCGAATGGTGTTATTTTGATCGACGTGAGTTTTGAAATGGTTTGATATGAGGGATTTAACAGTCGGGACGTTTTTGGTAGATTTGGATGAAATTTCCTATAATTGATCTTCGCGGGGATGTTGCAGGAAACAAGACCATTCGAATTAGGATTGAAATTTAAAAATAAAAAGTAACATAATTTAAATAAAAAAAATATTTTAATTTGGGAAATACACAAGTACATTGAGACAAACCTTAAACTAATATTAAGGGTTCTACTAGGCGCCAAAATTTTTGTTTTTAAATGTTATAAAACATAATAATTATCACCCTAATATGCATTTACAACAGAATTTACACTGCCTTTCTTATTTTTGAATTGCAAAGATTTTGAAGGACTCCTTTATAGTAAGGATGGTACACATAGAATGAACAAGTATTTTGACACAAAACTAAAGACGTTCTTATTTTCTTCATCTCTCTATGTCTTTAAATGGTGCGGCATTGTTACAATTTTATAATTTATATGATAAAGAAAACTATCAATAATGGAGTGTTATTATTGCGGTTATAATATTAAAGTATTTTAGTAAAAATATTAAGGAAGGAGTATAATGCTATCCATGTATGCATGCATGGTAGACGGAGGTGGTGTCCTAGGGTGGGGATCCTTGACAGTTCTGTTTCACGATTCATTTGACACATTTGAATTTGATTTGAAATTTTGTGAATTGGTTTGTCTTTACTGAGCTAATTTTATGTTATTTATTATTTACTCTAGAATTGGTATAATTATTTAGAGGTAGTATATCTAGAAGGATTTTTTTGTGCCAGAACTTATATTAACATTGACACTATTGTGATTTATCGAAAAGACTGTAAGATAGTTGGTTCTATAGCGTTCGGTAGATGTCGGTCAAAAATTGACGGAAATAATGGAATAACGTTTCACTGGTAGGTGACCATATTATAATATACATACTTGTAGTAAACCGATCATATATGAATTTCACTTAAAATTAACTAATTATATGTTTTTTCTTACATTTTCGCTTTTATTTACTACTTGTCAAAAATAATTTAGTAACGTCAATTTGACTTAAATGCTTCAGCAGTGCATCAGATGTTTTGTTATTAAATAATTATTATAACTTATTTATATTTTTATTGGAATTATATATTTTTATAACAATTTAAATAACCTACCAACATTTATTGACAACGTGAATTAAAACAACAAATTTATTGAGTCTACCCTATATAGTCTATTATATTTTTACACGTTTTGGATAAAATGAGAACGGCATTGATAAACCGGAATTTAAGTCGGCCATTTTAGTTCCCCGTTGCGGTCGGTAACCTAAGATAATCTTTTTATTCAAAGATTAAAAATTTAATAAAACCGTGTTTGTCAAATAGTGAACAAGGATTTTTTTTAAATAAAAATATTAATTATAACTCAAAGCCCGCGATACGCCACAGTTTAAAGTAGCCCTATTTGTTTTTATTCAATAGACGTAAAAAGCTAATTTCCTGGGATCTACCCTATCCATCTATGGACGTGCTGGAGACCACCTCTTAAGTGGTTTTATTTAACCTTTTGGTCTAGGTAGAAGGATAAAAAGATAAAAATGAAGAGGGGAAAGTTTGGAAAACCAAATTACCACGTTCTCAACACTCTTCTATTTTTAAATAGTAGGTAGAAACTTTTGGCCGGGATTCTGTTTAATATTAATGCTTTGAACATTTTGGAAATTACAGTTAATTTACTAGATGATTTAGTTCAAGAGGAGTTTACCTAACTGGATAAGTCAGAAAAATAATTGGACGATGTAATGAAATTATTTTCTCTCAAGAGAGAATTTATTATTTAATTAATTGAATATGAAATTAAAAAAGTAATTATTTCATTTGAAAAATCGATTTTCCTTTATTTTTCAATTTATTCTTTGTAATATATTTTTGAACAGCTTATATAATATTTAATCAATCATTACATTCAACTCGGTAGAGTAACACTTAAATACAGGTACATACATTATTAAGAAGAAATTGGAATTGTTTTGGATGCTGAAATATGTTGAATTTTCTTTCGTCATTTAGTGAAAAATTGAGAATATTTGTTCTTATGGTTAGTCTGAGCTAAATAATATCACAAATACAAAATTTTTTGGTTTTATACATAGAATTTAAAAACTAAAATATATACAGGGTGAGACTAAGGTGAGGTAATAAGTGCAAATAATTTTAGGGCTGGAAGATCTCGACAAAAAAACACTTTAAATAGAATATAACAATAATTATTCAATTAGTTATCCAAAACAACATTCCTAATTTTCTTTTTAAAAAAAGTCAACTATATGAAATTTATAAGCTGAGGATATATTATAGTAGCCACTTGATAGGTATTAAAAGAAAAACTATGCCGAAATCAAGCGGTCCTATGCTGAGGGATGGAGAATGTTGATACATGCCTAACATTCAAATTATTTAGTTCAGCGGTGAAGGTTTCATTGCTGCGGGTAATACGTCGCATCCCTTCAAAATATTGTAATACGTTTTTATTTAAAAGACACTGAGATTTCCTATAATAAATTACAATTCTCAGTAAATTTATTCAAATAATTAAATTTAATTTCAACTATTTAATGTGTGTATTGGTGTGTCGAGATTTATAAGATAAGATTTATAAGACGACCTATAAAAATAAAAATATTTTGATAGCGCGATGATGCGACTGTCCTCGTTACATCTTAAACGCCGCCGAACGCGAGTCGGAGCAGCGAATTTTCAGGCCGCGATTACGTGTCCCGTTTGCGGTTTTTGTCGGTGGGTGATGCGGTTTTTATGACCGATAATTGTCGAACAAAGAAAGATATTGAAAGGTTATAACATAGATCCAGACACAAAAGAGCAACAGCTACGATTATTAAATCGAAAAATAAAACGTGCATGTCGGCACGACAGGAACAAACAAATAAACGGCATATGCGATGAGATAGAACAACATGCAAACTATAGCGAATCTCGAGAGCTTTTTAACAAAATCAAATATTTATCGACACAGTTTCAGCCTCGAACGCAAATTATTGAAGATGAATTTGGAAACACTACCTACCTCTAGAGATTGTTGAAGTCTGGAAGAAATACTGTTTAGAGCTGTTTGGCGAAAACGCCAGCACATCCGACAATAATGTTGACCTTGGTGATGTAATCAAAGAACCTGCCATACTAAGAACAGAAGTCCAAAGAGCTATAACTAGACTTCAGAACAACAAGGCTCCGGGAGTTGACGGTATTACTGCTGAGGTACTTAAGGCAATGGGAGAAGCAGGCATAGACATTTGCTATGCAAACAAATTTGGGATACCGGCAAATGGCCCGATGAATGGTGCAATTGCCATCTTCGTACCTATCTTTAAGAAAGGATCACCACTAGACTGTAGTAATTACAGAACAATTGCCCTGATTCCCCATGCCAGTAAAATATTCTTAACTATTATCAACGAGCGTCTTAAACCCTTTCTCCTCCCGCAGGTATCAGATGAACAAACAAGCTTTATCCCCGGACAGGGACTAGAGAACAGCTCCTAAATCTTCGACAGATCATAGGAAAAGCCAGAGAATACAACATCGAGATGTACCTGTGCTTAACAAATACTGGAGGATGCGAGGCTGAAATCAGGCGCAGAGTGGCAATGGCGAGGAATGCAACAACAAAACTGACTAAGATATGGAAGACTTCAGTAATCACACGGAAAACTAGACTGCACATTGCGAACTCCCTGATTTTCCCCATAGCTATGTATGCTCGGAAAGTTATAAGCAAAGAATAAACGCCTTGAAGATGTGGGTACATGTAGATGGTTGTCCTTCCATCTACATGTGGGTACATGTAGATGGAAGTCTACATGTAGATGGTTGCTGCGAATGCCATGGACGGCTCATCGAACGAACATTTCTATTATTGAAGAACTAAAAATTGAGACACGTCTGGTTACCAAATTGAATCAGTCAATCCTCCGATATTTTGGCCCTATTGCCAGGAGTGGCACCTCAATTGAGAGACTGATAGTGGAGGAGAAGGTAGTGGGAAGACGATCACGTGAAAGGTCACCTGGGTAGACCAAGTCAATACCCTAGTGGACCACAACCTACCCTGAGCCTCACACATGGCGCAGTATCGAACAACTTGGTCCGAGGAAGTGAGGGAAATCAACACGTGATAGCACCATACTCTCACGTAGGGTGAAGGACCGAAGAGACAGAGAGAGAGAGATGCGGTTTTTAAACATATATCGTTCACGGTATAAAATAAAAAATATAGTCGCTCGTCGCGAAGTCCCATTCTAACGGCGGCAGTGAAATAGAAATAATTTTGCAATCATCCTTCAGTTCTATAGTGCAACCAGAAAAATTAAAAGCTATTGAAGAAGCACCTACAAAGCATATTTTGAATAATAATACTAAATTAAAATCGTGTATTCGCCATTTTAGTAAAAATGTTTATAAAAGTGAACACTGGTTACGTTGTCTTTTTTATTGGCCTTGTCTACTATTTTATCTAACAGATACGTTCACAGTTTTCTTTTGTCTAAGTTTAGTACTTTTTTTTTAATTGGTTTGATTTTTTTTAACTGTTACATTTTTTTGTATATTTTATTTTTGTAACTTCAAAATTAAATATATTAATAGAAGAAAAGAAAAAAACTTTAGTGCGTCGCTAAAATGGTTGCAGTTACATCCCCTTGTATTGACGCCACGCTACGTTGCTTGTTAAGGTTACTCCTAAAGATAAGTTTTTCTCTCAAATACTCTGGCTTAGATGTTATTAGCAATTTAAGAACAAGTAGAAGATGGTATTCCACTAACCGATCCATTTTCAACCATAACAATTCTCTGTATTTAGGCGTAACATGATCAAATTTTCTCATGCCAAATATAAACCTGATACAACATTTCTGTTGTTAGTTCGTAAATTTAAAAAGTTATAATACACTAAATCACAATAATTAACTACAGATATAGCCAAAGATTCACATAACTTGTTCCTCATTTTAAAATCGAATAGAAATGTATTAGCATAGAGTACCCTTAAGCTCAAATACATTTACTGAATGTACCCTTTCACATATTCAACAAAGTTTATATTTTCATCTTATTAAGCCTAATTTTTTTACAGTCTTAGAACACTGCAGTCTACACTAATTTATTTGCACAATAAAGTCTTAAGAACTGGTCTCTTTTTTTATGACAAAATAACAGAACATTACATTTTTCTAGATTTATTGATATGTCATAGATGCCCGAGTACCTTTATATCACTGTTTCGCAATTGAGAAGCACTTTCAGGATTGTCAAGTTCAAAACTGTAAATTATTTAAGTATTATCAGCAGATGATTGTATATTTCAATATTTTATATATTATATTATATGGGGAAAATTACGAACTTATTGGATATGCAGTTAATGAATTCAAAGGCTCATTTGTTGTTCATCTCAATATTTCATCATATATTTGAAAATTTCATCAGGAGAAACTACAATGGATATACGAAGATTTATTTGCTCACAACAATTTTAAAATTTCCTAATTGATAACTACTTATAATTAAAAGAAAATAATTACTTACAAACTAGAGAGCATACACAATCAGGAAATCCTGATTTAGAATATACATGAAAAACACTAAAACTACATTACACACCATTTGTCTTATATAAATAATAACTGTGTGTTGTAGAATGTAGACTGTTTAGGAGGGGGGTTAATCACCGCGACCTTACAGATTTATTGTGTGTTCCCCTTTCTTGAGTTATAACGGGTTATAACTCCTCAAACAGTCTTAGGGCTTTGACAAAAGTCAGTATCTGAGACTGCTCCACAGAGGTACTGTACATCTTCACCGACATCAGTCGCCCCCCAGTTTATGGCACCAACGGTTGTCGTCTCGACTCACTGATAAGGTGTTCTGGTATTTCCCCATTTTCCCCACAGAATCGGCATTCGCCGTTGTTTCTCAACTTCAATCTACTGAGGTGTTCGTTGAGGAAACAGTGTCCTGTTAGAAACCCCGTGTCAATCCGAATATTGTTCTTACTTAAATCAAGGAAAATCTTTGATTTTTCTCGGTCGTAAGTTTTGAGGAACTTTTTAGAGTGTCTTAGGCCGTTGTAGGATTCCCATTCAAGGTTACAGATGCATTCTCCCATGGATATTCCAGGTTCTTCAGAGTTCCACTTTAAGCTGAGTTCGCTTGGAATGGTAAAACGATTCTGGTCCAGTTAGTGGAGTGTTTTCTCCTTTTCTAGCTAGATCGTGTGCTTTTTCATTGCCTTCTATGCCTTGGTAGGTACCCAGAGAAAAGGAGGACTTTATATTCTTTGCCTAATTTCTTCAGTTTCTCTAGGCATTTTTTGTCCAACTTTGATGCTTGATCTTTAGGCAAGGATCATCATCATCCTATCTTGGTCCAGAGCCAGTACTGGGAATATCCAAATGTATGGCCCGTACTGCACTAAAACTCTGGATAAGGGAAAAGCAGAATGTCCACTGGAGAAACAGACGGGGGCACAGGCACAGCAAGGCTTTTCCAAGGACCTAGCTCTAAAACCGCAAAAGAACTGCTAATGCTTACCAGGAATAAAGTGCGGATTACAACAGGCCTCTGGACAGGACACATGGTTGTCAAGTGTTACCGGAACAAGGTCAACCTGTACCAAGGAAATCTTTGCTGCAGACTCTGCGTTAAAGATCCTTAAACAGCGGAGCACATAATATGTCATTGCGAGGCTCTGGATCGCAAGCGACACTTTTTATTTGGGAAAGCTAGGCAAGGACCTGCATAAGTTAGTGCAGGGCACAGGAATAGGAGAATGGGTGCAGATATAGAAAGGGGACAAACACAATAGGCCTCATAGGTCGCAGTGTTTCCGGCAGAGGACGACCCCTTGTTATGGAAAAAAAATTAATGCTTACTGAGTTGATCGGTTTTAGTGCTGCTTGACTAACTGTATGTTACATTTTATATTTATTTTTTATTTCCATTGCAATCACAACTTTATTCATAAATTTCCGATAAGAACATATTAAATTCTAAATTATAAATACACCTATGTTATTGTACCATATAGAATTATAAGATGTAAGATATAAACGTATATTTTAAATTGATTAACATTTATTTATATTTCTCTATTAAATACAGTACTCAACTGACAATATAGTTTTCGAAATGTCCAAATGCACAGGTCCGTATTCCAGAAATAATTATCGAATGTAAAGTGAACTGTAATTTTGTTGCGGCGGGTAAAATTGCTGCAACCTGCGGGTAAAATTTCTGCACTCAAGTAAAATTTTCTGTAAAACCCGTTTAAACGAAAGAAAAATGCGAAGGCATTGAAACAACGTTGAATCATTATTTTTATAATTTATTTGAGATTTCTAGTTTCGGACAGATGTTCAGGACGGGAGTGCGACATAGGGTACAAATAATTTGTTCTTATAACTATTCATCAATATTTTCATTGTTTTATCTAATAATTATAATAGTTAACGTTTTAACTAAGAGAAACTGTAATTGTAGTGTCTGTTTTCAGCAGCATGGCACTAAGCGCTTTAGACAACGTAAAAAAGTTAAATATCTTCCCACCAGTTCAAACTCTTGCACATTTAAAATAGAACTATTATTCTACTTTTTGCGAAGTACGTGCCATTTCCACAACTTATTTATTCCTTTTTACGTCATTTTCACTATCCTATTTTTCAGTCGACATATAAAAGCTTAAGAAACTTTTGATTAAGTTTTCTGCATACTAGCGCACCAAAAATTAAATAAAGTGGACTTAATTAAGCAAATTAATATATTAACTAAGGTTGAAGGATCTTTCTCTGTTATGCAAATGGGCGGAGTTATGAGTTAAAATAGATTTTGGCTTTTACCGTCTTGGCAGTAACTCTTAAGTTGATTATTTTAAATAGTTAATTTTCTTCTTAATATTATTATTTAATTAAAACTTAAGTTGCAGAATCCCTGCATTACTCTTAAATTGCTGGCATAAAAAAGTGTGAGTGGATCGGGATGATTTCTTTTAAATAGATCTCCCTCTGTATATCATTGCATAGTTGTTTTTCTTTCTGATTAATTTATCCTAAGATATCCTAAGATAATATTAAATATGTTTTAATGGAGTTTAAGGAATATTATGTGATAAATAAATTAAAAAAATATATAGTTTTCAGAAATTTTCTTTTTTTTTTAAATATATTAAAAATACAAAAAATGTCCTGAATGGAAAACTATATTATGCAATTACCTATAGTGGATGTGTACATAATTTGCTATAAATATCTATATAATTTTAAATCATACAGGGTGTACAAAATTTTATATCCAACTTTCTAGAATATGTCATAATTTTTCTTCGTTTTCTTTTTAAATAGAACACCTTATATATTATTTATTTGTTCGATGGAGAATTAACAAATGAACTTTTTTTGTGTTTAAAGTTTTAACATTTTTTTAGTGGTTAATACAATAAATCATATTCATCAATATATCAATATAAATCATTATTTAATACAAATAATCACTTTTTTATTACATATGGTTAGGTTAGGCTCTTCCAACGGTAAAAGCAAAGAATATTATTCTTTGTTATTAGTTAGTTAGGGATAGTATGTCTATATATTTTGCATTTTTTTTATTAATATACTGTTGTTACACTTCAATAAGACATTTTATTTTGGATGTAGGGAAATTATTTTTAATGTTTTTAAGCAAAGACTGGCTTAATAAATAATAATAACAGTAATAATTTGTTATACCTATTAACAACAAAATTTAAAATCATGAAATATAAACATTTTTTTTATTTTTTAAGTAGTAGCAAAATATAAACAACAAATTAGAAGTCAAAATTATTTACATTAGATCCTATTTAAAAATAATATAGTCTATAAT
This sequence comes from Sitophilus oryzae, assembly GCF_002938485.1. NCBI lineage: Eukaryota > Metazoa > Arthropoda > Insecta > Coleoptera > Curculionidae > Sitophilus > Sitophilus oryzae. Next base: position 710,479 of record NW_022146952.1, on the reverse strand, counting down.
TTTTTTTTTGCTACGTTAGTTTATTAAATAATAATAATTACAGAACTAATTTTTTATATTAACAACAAATTAAGTCATGCAATATAAACATTTATTAATTTTCTGAGCATGCAGTGTAATGGAAGGAAAATATAAATAAAAAATTAGAAATCAAAATTATTTATATTACTTTTTACCTATACTAATATGTTAAATCCTTAAGTGACTGACATACTGATTAGTCACGATCCTGCTCAAACCACTCAACGTAAGAAGCTCAATTTTGGCATACAGGTTGATTCTAGGGTGTAGAGGTTCGATAAGAAGGGATCTTTCGAAATTCCAGTTCCAAGAGGGTGAAACCACCCCTCAAATATTACAATATTTTTTATTTAAAAAACGGTCAAGTTTCCGAAAAAACGCTTAAACACGTATATTTTATTTTGTTTTTTACATATTTTAAGATTTTTTAAAAATGTATACAGGGTGTTTCGAAAAATCTGGTCATTGATTAATCACGATCCTGCTTAAAGCGCTTGATGTAAAAAGCTGATTTTTGGAAAACAGATTGACTTTAGGGTGTAGAGGTTCGATAAGAAGGAATTTTTTGAAACTCGAATTCTAAGGGGGTGAAACTATCCCTCAAATATTAAAATATTTTTTATTTAAAAACCGATGAGTTTTTTGGAAAAACTCTTAAACACGTATATTTTATTTTGTTGTTTTACATATTTTAAGATTTTTTATAAATTTATACAGGGTGTTTCATAAAATATGACCATTGAGTAATCACGATTCTGCTTAAACTGCTTGACGTTTAAAGCTGATTTTTGATAAACGGATTGACTGTGGGGTGTAGAGGTTCGACAAGGAGGGGTTTCTCGAATCTCAAATTCCAAGAGGGTGAAAACGCCCCTCAAATATTACAATATTTGTTATTTAAAAATCAGTTAGTCTTTCGGGAAAACGCTTGGACAAGCATAATTTATTTGGTTCTTTACATATTTTAAATTTTTTTAAAAAATCATACAGGGTGTTCCAAAAAGTTGGGTAATTTCTTAACCACGATTCTGCTTAAACTGCTTGACGTAAAAAGCTTATTTTTGGCAAACGGTTTTTTCAAAAGTCAAATTCCAACGAGATGAAACTACCCCTCAAATATTACCAAGTTATATAATAATATCGCCATATTGTTTTTTCTCATGCTGACATAAATGTGAGAAAATTTTATCCAGTTTGTATGTTAATGGAAATTCTTGCTTTGCTTTATCATCACCATTACAAATAATTAATTCGACGCGAACGAAATCGCTGGTACACGCTAGTTACTTTATATTACTTTTTCAAAAATAATATTTACTTTTATTGGCATTTACTTTAAAAAATAAATGAAATATTTCTTCGCAAAAAACTACATGTAAGGGAATTAGCATAAACAAAATACAAATATCGTTAACTTTTTTAAATTGGCACGTATAAAACTTCCAGTCTAATTTTCTGAACCCAAAATTTGAGTTCGATAACCACATTACTTAAATATGATTATTAAGTTCAACTAATTCATATTATTAAAACATCTAAAATACAAATATGGATTTTTAAAATTAATGGTAAGTTCATCTCTCAAACTGCTACTTCTCAAAATTTCCCATTAAAAAATAGACCATAATATATCATATAAAAGTAAATAATTGGAAGATTGGGCTACGGAAAATCACACACATTTTTGGAAAAATTTTGACCACCTGAATACGCACACAATCGTCAATTAAAAAAAAACACTATTTTAGTATTTTAAATATTTCAGTAAACGCAAAAATAGCACAGTATTTAAAAGGCGAAGTTATAAAAATTTGGAAGAACTAATAATGCACTGACGCACACAAAAATCAAACGAATTACTAAATAAATATTTCATTTACAAAAAGCATTCGATAGTCGTGGCTCAACGATAACTATTTAGTCGCACACCGAGGTTGTCACATATGCTTTAGTATACAAATGAATGAATGATTTTATTCGAAAAAACCATTCGATAGTTGGAATCATTCATTCAGTAAGCATTCAATAGTGTAATTCATTCGATAGTTCCCATCTCTAGTAATAAGCATATTAGTGTTTTACCAACTAGAAGTAGTTGCTCTTTGAATACCTCAGTATATGGTTTCTGCATTGCTGTATTAATTTTTGTGATTTGGATGTTTTTTTAATGTTTAGTAAAAAGTTTAGTAAAAAAATACTTTAATAACATGTGTTATGTGCCAAACCAAACCAAACCAAGAAAGTCCATATTTAAATTTTCCTGATGATGCAAATACATTTTACGAAACGTCGACAAATTTAAAAGAAAGGAAAAACTGTTGAGTTTTTATTTCGGTCCTAACTGAATTATATAAAAAAAGTACTTTCTCTTGTCTGTAAGAAACCTCTCTCAAAAATGACTTACTCTTATTATTCTCTTATTGTTTTTAGTCTCTTATTATCTGTCTTAATAAACCTCTTATAATGACAACCGTGAATATAGACTAGTAACAAAATTTAAAAAAGGTGCCTCTAAAACAGTTTGAGAAGCATTTTATATTACTTTTTGGAAACTACCCTTTTCCCCCTAATTCGACCTTGCTGAATCCGAATCTGCCTGTTGCCAGAGCGAAATCTCAACCAGAAGTGAGATATTCAAGATGGCGGATTTTTTTGAAATTCGTTATTTTTAGAGTTCCCATTGACATAGAAAAGTGACTGAGGTGTCTAAATAGATATTTTCAAACATGAATAATTCAAAAATTTCCACTAAAATTTATTTTCAAAACTTTTTATGTCGAAATTTAAAAAAACATGAATTTTATACAATGAGCTACTATTTTTTTACAATGAGCTACTATAACCGGAAGAAACCGGAGAATATGCCGCCAACAACGGATACTCTTCGGCTGCACATCAAGAGGTGACTACCAAGTATGTTATGATGAACTGAATTGGGACAAAGATCAATGCATTATTTATTTTGAAAATTTACAGGTATGTGTATGGGAAAATGCTCACATTGCCATTCCATCACTTCCTGCGATTAAAGATTGTGGCTGGATTATTGACGGGAATCACACAGCCCCACTTCTAATGACTATATACCTACGATAACCCTATACCTACGATTTGCATGGAATTTGTAATTTGCCATTGCAAAAATTCTTGCAATACCAAGAACTGCAGTTGTAGGAAGGGAAATGTAAAATGCATAAAGCTGTGTACTCCATGTAAAAGTGTCTGCCTAAATTCGGCCTGAATATATTTTTTTGTAATTAACAATAAAGATTAGCTCAAAAGTTTTTTTGTTAACATATTTTTGATTTCCTCATGTTAAAAAAAAAACATATTTTTGTAGGCATGTCGGATAAAATTCATGTTTTTTTTAATTTCGACGTAAAAAGTTTTCCAAATAAATTTTACTGTACATTTTTGAATTAGTCATGTTCGAAAATATGTATTTAGAGACCTCAGTCACTTTTCTATGTCAATGGGAACTCTAAAAATATCGAATTTCAAAAAAATCCGCCATCTTAGCCGCCATCTTGAATATCTCACTTCTGGTTCAGATTTCGCTCTGGCAGCAGGCAGAATCGGATTCAGCGGGGTCGAATTAGGGGGAAAAGGGTAGTTTCCAAAAAGTAATATGAAATGCTTCTCAAACTTAAAATTTCCGAAAAAGGGACTAGACTAATATACGATTTTGTCGATATTTTAAAAAATAATTTTTTATATTATTTTCACCCTTTTTATATTTCAGTACTAATATATTGCTATAAAGTAATTTTTACTTACTCGAGTACAATAAATTTTGTTCTTTTCTTTTGTCATGAGTCATGAGTGTGAAGAACTTTTATGTCTCATAATTTTCTATATGTCGTTTTTAATTCCATTTTTGACGTTTACGTATGAGAAAAATAATTTATCATTGATCTTGCTGAATTAATTGGGCGTATTTAATTTTTCCTTCTTTAATTGTCTTATTGTTTAACACATTTTTTTTCATGCGCGATTTGTTCTCAATTTATTAATAAAATGTTTATGTTAATGCAATCACTCACTAGAAATACAGGGGAGTTTCCCACGATGTTCTCTATAGGTACCTCGTAAACTACAGTAGTGGAGATAGAAAGTCGATTGTGGTCATAAATATGCCCCTTTCGAATTTTTCAAAAAGCTTATGGCTTACTAAATACTTCGAAAATAACAAAAATTTCGGTTATTTTTAAAATTCTCCCTAATTCCCTTATAAACTATTTTAGACAAAAAGTTGTAGATAATCACATCCATAATGAAATTGTGTTCTCCGTTTTTTTTTCTAAAACCTCTCATTTTTCACATATAACAAACATATGTCCTTTTTAATGGAAAACATATATAGTTGGTAATGACTTCATAAAAAGCGCCATTGTTTAAGCTTTTCAGCGATATAAGCTATAATATATTTTTTTAAATGAGTGAGTTATAGCCAATTCTTATCTTTTTTACACAATTTCACTTAGTTAGCCATGGAAACAAGTTCAATCGCCGTTGCTCTTAGAGATGTGAAACTGAGTGTGAAACTCATATCCAACCAAAGATATCCCCTATCGAGCCGCAACTAAATTCTTGAAATTAAACTATAATAATAGAAATATTAATTTAAATAGCTCCACTTAAGAAACCGGAAGGTTTAAGCACAGGTTGCTAAGGTGAGGTCGCCAGGACCTTCAGTCCCTCGTTCACCCTGTATAAGTTTTTCAAATGAAGAAAAGCGTGTGGGATTATTGGTAACATATTTTAACGAACATTTTCGAGAATACGTTGGCCGGTGAACGTTACTTTTTTTAAACTTAAATTTAGAGACTCGCGCATCAATAGAACCACTTTATTGACTCTATTACAACCAACATGACTTTTGTATGACGCTCCCCTTCGTAATGAAAGAAATGTTAAAAATTATTTATATCATAAGCATCAGGGATAGGAAGAGGTGGAGCAATTGCATGGGCTTTCTCGGTCACTTGTCCTATTAACAACATAGTTTGCAAGAGAACTTTTATGAATCAAGAGAGGGCACATGAAGGAGCGGTACGGGAGAAGTTTAATAAAGTCGACCGGCCGTTTTCTGTGAGAAAAGCTTGTAATTTACTTTTAAAAAGATGCATTTCATGTACTCAAAACAATGGCGGATTTTTTGAATATCTGCTAAAATAACTGAGTAAGTGTAGTATGTAGTGATATTAGTTTTTTTTTCAAGTTTTAATTTGATTAATGTAAATTGTAAAGACACGTTTAATAGAATATGCTGTCTTTTTATAAGTTTTAAATCATAATAGAATAAGAACACCATGCCAACTAAGTGAAATTAGTTAGTCAAAAAAGATAAGAATTGACTATAACTCGTAATTTTTCGAAAAAAAACATTATAGCTTATATCGTTGGAAAGCTTTAAAAATTACGCTTTTTATGAAGTCATGGCCAACTATGGTTTCCATTTAAAAAACATATGTTTGTGTCTATGTCAAAAATTACAGGCTTTAGAAAAAAAACGTAGTACACTGTCTCATTAAGGATGTGATTATCTATAACTTTTATCTGAAAACTTTTTGTCTAAAATAGACTATAATGCAATTAAGGAGCATATTTAAAACAGCCGAAATTTTGTTTTTCGAAATATCTAGTAAGCCATAAACTTTTTCAAAAATCCGAAAGGCGCATATTTATGGCACTGCAGAACTGCAATTCTTTCCCCCTTTCATCTTTAATCGACTCTCTTTCTCCAATCCTTTCCGAGATACCCATAGAGAACATCCTAGAAAACTCACCCTGTATATTTCATTTATTTTTAGTAATATGTTATGGAAAGGAAACTTGTAATATCACACTGAAGTGTCAGTCAGTACCGTTCAATGATTTGCCAATGTCCTTTTCTATGATTTGCCTATAAATTGCTTCTCTGTTTAAATTTGGCTAAGAAAAATAATAGAGGTAGTTTAACCTCCATATTAAAAAAAATTGGCGCCGGAAGGCACGTATAGTCGCCCATAATTGATTTTTTTTATCTCACAAACTGCGACTGATTTTGATGTTATTACAAATTTTGTTGCAAATATTATTTCTAATCTTAAATTGAAAACCGCGTTTCGCTAGCTACTGTAATTTTGGAGTTACGATTTTTTAAAATGTTTAAGCCCCTTCCATACCCCTTACCAACCTCCCACCACCACCAAAAACTAATGGCTAGATTCTCGGATGCCTCAGTATTTTTGTGCCAAATTTGGTTAAAATCGGTTTAGCGGTTTTTGAGTTATCGTGTTACAGACGGAGAGACAGACGAACAGACAGACAGACAGACACCAAGAAAATATTTTGTATTTAGGTCATTTATGACCCAAATAACTCATTTTGAGTGAAATACCTGTCGGTATGGTCGGCTAAAATATGAAAAATATACATATAATTTATCTTCATTGTAGTAATACTTCCATAAAATTGCATTATTGTATAGCTTTTCCATTTTAAGAAGAAAAAAATAAAAACTTAATTTTTTCGATGTTTTTATAAAAATAAACGTTAATTGAACGTTTCTTGGATGTCAGTATACGAAAATTATAAATGAATTATTAAAGTACCATAATTTATTATAAATAATATATTTTTGAATATTTTCCTCCTTTAAATTCTCTCCGTATAGAAGAAATTGAAATTGTTATTTTGTCTTTGTTTGTTTCAGATAAAGAATTCGAGTTCCATCACTTGGAAGCACCACTTAGTTAAAAACAACGCCGTCTAAACATCATTTTGATCCTAAAGTTCGCGTTCAATCATACTGGCCACATTTTCACCTCCTTCACTACCACTTTCACAAAAAGTATCGCACTTGAAATTCTAGATGTACCGTTGAAAGAATCACAGAGTGAGCGTGAAAAATAACAACAAAGAACATAAAAGTGATGTTTTAAACGCGACTGGTCCCTTTCTGTCGGAAAATTTAATTAAGTGGCGTTAAGGCGCGTTTACATGAAGAGAGCCGAAGGCGGCGGGAACAATAGCGTGTCTGCACCGCGAATTTGAAGCTTTTATGTGTTAATGTGGCCTGAGAGAACGTTCTCACTGTGAAAGTGACATAGTGTAGGCAAGGAGAGGATGGTGGATTTTTTAACGATGCCGCTGTATTATCTGCTTTTCGTCGGATTTTTGAAAGGTGAGTGTTTTCATTATTTTTAGACTTTTTTGCTTAAGATATTGTAAGCTTTATAATTAGATTTTGAAATAAAATATTTAAAAATTTATTAATTATTTAATAACTTTGTACGTGTGGTGTTAACTATACAATAATATTTACACAGGTCAATATAATAAAAAAAGGAAAAAAAAATCAAGCTTAAAAACATAAATGAGTTACTAATACTAAGTTAAAAAATAATTGTATATAGACATTAAAACACTAAAACACTAGAGAGCATAGCACACTATCGACAATAACACTACACTAGCACACTATCGACAATAACATAAAAACACTAAAATCTAATATTTAAAAATTCCTGGAAGGAATAACAGAAATACCGCATCGGCACGCCCCTAACTTCAGTCTTAAACCGCAAAAGGGGCATGTCCGCAATTTCTTTAGGCAATTTATTATAAAATTTAACTGCCAGGTACCCAGGTCCATCTTGGCACCTAGTCAATCGGTGGTAGATTGGTACAAGCCTATCCCTACCCCTTGTCTCATGGTGATGGACTTCTCCATGGACCCTATAAAAGTCTCGGTTCTTTTTTACATAAAGGAGATTTTCCATTATATATACTGACGGGACAGTCAACACACCCACAGCTCTAAATGCCTCCCCACAGTCGGCCCGATAGCCAAGCCCAGCCAAGACCCACACAGCCGCCCTTTGCAAGCCGAAGATCATCTTTAGTTGGGATGTAAGTCCCCAGGCGAGAATAGCATAGGACAAGATCAAGTGGAATAAAGCAAAGTATGCAGTCCTCAGTACAGGCCTGGAAACACTTCCTGAAAGGCGACGCAGAGCCAACAATCCCCTTTTAAGCCTAGACGCAACCCCATCAACATATTCATGCCACCGAAGCAGAGGATCAATCTGCACTCTCAGAAACCTAATACTCTGGACATCTGCGTTTGCTGTTTCTAAGTCCCTAAGAGAGAAACCCATCCTATTGGTTTTGTCAGGATTCAGGAGCAACCTACTGGCACAAAACCATGCCTCAACATGGCCCCGCACTACCTCACTCCCCTCCATGGCACCTTCCAATGAGTCAGATGAGAAGGCCACTGTTGTGTCATCAGCGAAAAGTGTAAATTTAGATGTTGAGTCTATATATGATAAGTCGTTGATATATATCAAAAATAAAATTGGTCCGAGCACTGAGCCCTGGGGCACTCCAATATTAAAATGACTCATCGCTGATGACTCCCCACCGACCCTCACAACCTGAACTCTAGAAGTAAGATAGGAACGCATGAAATTAATACTATCCCGACTAAAATTGTACCTTTCAAGCTTCCGTAACAGTATGTCATGTGGTACACAATCGAATGCCTTACTTAGATCGCAAAATAAGGCCCCTGTAAAGTCAAGATTATCAAAAGACTCCAGAACATAAGACACAAGGTCCAGGATACCAAGAACCGTATACCTATTTTTTCTAAAGCCAAACTGGCACGGTGTAAAGAGATTATTTCTCTCGAAGAAATGCGTTAACCTAGAAGCAATACACTTCTCAAAGATCTTTGAGATGATAGGTAGTAGAGAGATGGGCCTATAATTACCAGGATCTTCAGGGTTGCCTTTTTTAAAAACAGGCGTTATTTGGGCAATCTTCAGTACATCTGGAAAAGTGTTTTCTCTGAAACTCTGATTAATATGTTTAGTTAGAGGACCTATTAGTTGGTTTTTGACCGACTTGATGAGCTTTACATTTAATCCAAACACATCAGAGCTATTCTTATTTTTCAGGCCGTCAATAACATCTCTGATTTCAACAGGTGACACGCCAGAGAAAAAGAATGGGGTCTCACTGACAGCAAAATCATGCACGAACTCAAGAGGATCAACCTGAGATGGTGGTATTGATTTTACTATATCATGAGCAATATTGGCGAAGTAGGTGTTAAATGTATCCGTTGTTATACCACATTTTTGATCGCACTTCTTAGTGGATCCTCTATGCTGGTCAATGATTTGCCACACAGCTTTTGATGGGTTACTAGATCCGGCAATAATGAGATCACATGATCTAACTTTGGCTTGGTGGGAAATAAAGTAATACCGTTGATTGAAGAAATAAAGAGATGTGCAATCTTACGGGCAATTTCGTGTCATAAAACCTGTCCGAGATGTAACTGGCGATACCGTCGCCGCTAGTCAACCTGTCGAAAATTTAGTTTAGCTCTGCGCCGCTACGCGCTGATAGTAGTTTACAGTAGTGTTGTAAAAATTCTAAGTAATCGTTACAAAGTAACAGTTACTTTACGAGGACTCGAAGTAACGCTTGCCATTTGAATTTAGGACTCGTTACTCGTTACTAAGCTAATTCGTTACTTTTGCGCCGGCACTAATCGTAATCCCTGGAAATGCACGAACTGAGGACTTGAAACTCGATACTGAAATATTCCTTACTTCGACGTATGTCTAGTTGTTATCAATATGTTTATGTTTAAAGTGTTGACTTGAAGCCGGCCAGTGTTTTGGATGGCAAATGTGTGATATTTTTATTACAATTACTATAACTGGCTCTTGGCTCATGCCGACCCGGCCGGCGTCGGCGGCGGTCTGTCCTGGTCTGTCCCTTTGCCGTTTGTTGTCGCTTTTTATTTAGGCAATTCCACACGTTTTTTCAATTTTAGTTGAAATAAGTAATATAAGATATTATTTAGGGGTAGAGTGTGTTTTACTTTTTGATTTATAGTTGCTTGGTCGGCGAAGAATAGAATTGTTTATTTAGATTAACATGTCTTAGATATTCATTAAAAATGGATTCACGTTAGTCACAAAAAATGTTCCCATCTGAAAAAGCAGAGAAAATATTTTTCCTCTTCAAAAAAGAATAGATATTTCGCCACTTACACTGTAAGAAAATCTGCAAATTTTAATAAACACTGCTGCGTTAATCCAAAGGACTTTTTTGAAGAGATGAATCCGCCACAGAGGAATATATTTTTTAGAGAGAAAGAGAAAGAGAGAGAGAGAGAGAGAGAGAGAGAGAGTAACTAGTAGTTACGAGTCCATAAAAGTAACTAAAGTTTACATCACTAGTTTACAGCGCAGCGGATAAAGAGTTCTGTAACGTAGTTTGTGAAAGTGACGTAGTGTTTCAATTCTGCTTACAGTCGACAGAGTGGGTGGCTGGCGGAGATAATGTTGCTAGAACTACGGAACTACTATTAATCCGCAGATTTACGGATTTTGGGCATAGTACGTTAATATTACGGATTTTCTTTCATTAAACAATTTAATATAATATTATAGGATTAACCAAAAAACGGCGTCAGAGTTGGCTCGTTGTAAAATTGGTAAATGTCAATAGTCGTCATTTTCAAGCCAACTAAACGACTTTTTTCGGTCATACGAAATATTCAGTACCTATAAAAGAATTTTTATTTTTGTTGTTTATTCTATGTTTAACATGAATACATTTTTCATCCAACGATATTTTCGTCAAACGTATTACAGATATTACACATTTGAATATGGCTTTAGATGCAAGGGGAAATCAAATCAGCCTTGTTACCAATTTGCCCATTAGATTGTGTATTTTCCCAATTCTTTCAATCAACCGCAATACTTTAAAATAAACTGTTATATCGAACGTCCATTGTTATATTTTTTTGATTAACTGCAACGTTTGAGCGATTCATATTACCCGTCCTTATCAAGTACGTACCCAAACTAAATACCTAAGCTACACAATTTTTGCATAAGTTATATAAGCAGTTGTGGCAAAATGTAACAAAAAAAATTAACAACATTATTTTTTGTAGAAAAGTTTTTCTAGACATTCCACAGCAAGACTTGTTTGGCTGAAATCACTATAATTTATTTTAAGTAAACTTTTTAAATATTACTTTCTTTCGTATATCGACATTTTTGGACAAAACAAGATCAGTTAACAATTTTTTATTATACATATAATAAACACCTAAAAAAAATGTGTGTACACTATGTGCGCATACATATTTCAATTGAAAATTCCTCTTACTTCTGCCTGCATGTCTGTCGGTCTGAGGACTCTATTCGGGTACCTCTCTCCACGTGCCTAGTTTGTTTCCAATCCATAATTAAGAAAAATCCTTATGCTTTCTCTCGTTTAGTGGCATCATCGGTTCGAAATGCCGAAGGCGTCCATCCCCAATTATGCCGAAATCGACCCACATTTTTCTTCAATATCAAATCCTTAGTCCCGCCTTGATGAAATGGTGAAAACGAAACGTTTTCCTATTCAACTTTGCAGGGTGGAACCGTATGCACCGTCGCACATAATAGTCTAAGAGTAAATATAACGGTTTCGAAAAAGTATTTTAAGAAAGCTGGCTCTTTGATATACCTTCTACTATGCTCTCTAGAACAGCATGCGGCCCATCTGGCTGCCGATACCCGTTGCGTTCACTACTGCGCATCGGAAGAAGATCCTATATTTTTTTATTTAGTCCGTTAAATTCTAGTATTGAATAAAATTCGAACAAGTTCCATAGCTAGGAAACTCTACGCGCTGGAGTTTCCGACTACAAACCGAGGGTTCAGAGTTTGAGACCGGGTCAGGGCAAAAACTTTTTATTTTATTTTCGTTTATATTCTGATAGTAAAGTATTAAATATTTTTTTTGAATTACTAGAATTATTTAATACTTTACTATCCGAATATAAACAAAAATGCCAGTTTTTGCCTTCTGTCTCCTCGCTTGATAGGCGGAACCTCTACGCGCTGAGCTATGGAGACTCGGTCGGTTTATATTCAATACTAGGAGTAAAGGAACTAATAACTCTTTATTGTCATTTAGCTGGGGTTGTTTAGCACAAGGGTCTTATACCGTTCTCTCTCAATCCAAACAACCATTGGATAAAATATACATTTATTTAATATAAGGTTTACAGTGTATAACAATTTTTTAGGAAATGCCAAGACTTAACGGTTTATTTAAAGAAGTACTTACAGGAACATCTTCACTCTGCGTTGTCTTCTACTAACGGACTGATAACGGACTGAGCGAATTACTGACCGTAATAATGAGACTCGCATCGACGGACTAAGTTCCGACCCTCTTCCAGCATATATTTTTTATATTTTTCTATCTCCTCGTGGTCATCGCCGATTTACGTCGTTCAATCTGTTTTCATCTAATTACATTCACCCGGCTATGAGGAAATCGAACTTTGGTAGCTTGCGTTTGATTATCGACCGAGATTGTTGTATTTTAATTGCTTAATTATTAATGTTATTTAAAAACATATCTGGGTCGATGTCATGTAGGTAACCGATCTCTTGGGACTATATCAAATTGTTTTTCCCAATTTGATCCCAAGCCAAATTGACATCTATTTAAGTCTTGACAATATGGGGATGCTGCTTTATTAACGTAGAGAACGCAACGTTTAACGACAGCCAGACGGGCCGCATGCTGTTCAGAGAGCATAGTAAACGATATATGCTTTCTTAAAATACTTGTTTTTTAACGTTGATAGTTCTCGACCTTTATAAATCTACCGCAGTTTGGTCTAGATCGGACGACATCAACTTTTGACGTTTCTTACGTCAAAACACAATGACACGTGTCGTACACGGCCAAGTTGGCCTTGGTTAGGTAATCTATCGACATACCAAACACTTCATTTTAAATCAGTTTTTGATTTGATTCATATTTTGGTGTTTCGTAGTGCCACTAAACGTCGCGTAGTCAAAATATCATAAAAACATGGAGATCTTCGAGCCCCATCTACATTCCAGGTTTTAGCTAAACTCACATATGGTGCGGTTGATGTTTAAGGGCCCACCTCAACTTGAACGCTGAAATCAGTACGAGATTTATTGGTTAAAAGAGTAGCATTTTTCAAAACATTGATTTCTCGCTTGAAGATATCTGATGAATATTTCTAGGGTCTCGAAATTCTCACATTCAATCACGCTCAAATATCAAAAAAATTTTTTTTGTAATTTTTTTGATGAATATGCAGTGGTTTTAAAATTTGAATAGAGGCTATATTACAAAAAATACCATAGCACTTATTGCGAATAAATTTGAATCTATAAAAAGAGAGTAACAGCTTCTACTATACTAATAAAAGATAATAATATTAAATATGTTAACAAAAAGATAATAAAAATTTTAAAACATAAAAATGTTATTTTTGCACTTGTAAAAAGGGAAAGGATCAAGAATCTAACGAAGTTATTTTAACTAACGAATTAACATTCTCGCCGTTACATCTGGGTGAAACCTACAAATATCTTGATATCCATCAAGCTCTAAAAATTGATGATGAAGTAATAAAGAAGACTGCGGGGGATGCATTTATGAAGAGAGTTTGTAAAGTCTTGGGAACAGAGCTTCATGCGAAGAATAAAATAGCTGCGATCAATGTGTGGGCAGCACCTGTAATTCTTAATATATTTGGAGTTCAAAAATGGTCACAAACCGACCTGAAATCTCTCGATAGGAAAGTCAGAACATCAATGACAAGGCATCGAATGCACCACCCTCATGGTTCAACCATTGGACTCTACATGCCAAGGGACAAAGGTGGAAGAGGAATTGTTAGTCTTATTGCTATGCATGAAAAGCACATCAGAAGTCTGCAGCATTACTTTGACCAGTCAAATGACCCTCTCCTTTCAGCTATTAAGACCGCCAACAGGCATTTCACACCTTTAAACTTAGCAGGTCAAAGATTACCTGCAGGTACTAGGGATGCTGAGAAACTAACCGAAGAGTGGAAAGGGAAAGCTTTGCACGGAAGATATCCATCCAACTTATAACCCCGACGTTGACCGAAGTCTGTCATTACGTTTTCTCAGAGATGGAGAGCTCAGAGCTGAGACCGAAGGATTTATTATAGCTATACAAGACCAGCAAATACCAACTAAAAAATTTCACAAAAATAATAGCCAAAAGGACTTGTCTAATGCCGAGTATGCAATGCCTTTCCGGAAACAATTCAACACATCTGCTCTGGATGTACCTATCGTGCACCGCGGCATTATCTAAACAGGCACAACCGGGTGGCTGGTATTCTACACCAAGACTTATATCTGCAAAAAGAATTTTTTTAAAATGAAATTAGACCGTACTACCGATACTTACCTGAAAAAATAAAAGAAAACGAAAACGTAAAAGTGTACTGGGATACTGACATCATCACAGATCGTAAAAATCATCGATTCAAAAAAGAAAAACATGCTTACCTGCTGGACATCACAATGTGAGCGAAAATATTAAAATGTCACAAGAAAAGAAAATCACAAAATATGAAGCACTGGCGCAAGAACTAAAAACTATATACGATTTAGGCAAGACTTTTTCTGTGCAATAATTACGCAACAGCCTAGTAGACGTAAACCTTGTTCAAAGCCTTAAAAACTCCAACTTCACAACCCGGAAAGAATCATCTCTATCAAGTCCACAATTCCAAGTGGTAACCAACTCAAGGCGGAACTCAAGAACTTGGAAGATTCCATCCACCTGGAGATAAAATCTTGCAGTGGTCTAAGACACTCAGAAGAAGTTTCTGAGGGCAAAGAAGTTTCTGAGGGCTCAAGAAAAATCACAGATCTTCCTGGGTCTGAGTAAGAACAATCTTCAGTTGTCACGGGGTTCAGCAGGACACTGTCTCCTCAATGAACACCTCATAGATTAAAACTAAGAAGAAACGGCGAATGCAGATTCTGGCGGGAGATGGTGAAACACCAGTACACCTCATCAGTGAGTGCGCCAAGGGACGACACCTCATTCGTGCCATGAATTTGGTACGACTGATATTGGAGATGGAGAACTACCCTCTATGAGACCGTCCCAGATACTGGCTTTTGTCAAAGCCTGGGACTGTATGATGATTATGATTCAAGAAAGGGGACACAATGGATCTGTAAGGTCGAAGTGATTAACCCCCTCCCACTCATTAAATTCTAACTAAAAGTCCCGACAATTATTTCACCTGTTTATCGTTTGCACTGTGTTGAACCGCGATTAGGTCGTTGATAAGAATTATCCCGACTTGGTCGTTAAAACCGGCTTTAAGCTGAGGAAAAAAAAATTCGTATATTTATTATAAAGTTTACACAAACTTTGAATCTAACTTAATTAAATATCTATATGCAAAAATAACTATGCGCATATAAAATATAATTCCATAACTATATTATTATATTACATTTACATTCCGTAAAATATAAAATATATTACTCAATATAAATCGAGAATCAGAGAAGAGCTATGATTAATTGTAGCACTAATATGGCTTAATAATTAAAACAAGTTTGTTAATTCACTCTAAGAAGCATGTTTGCTATTCAAGTCAAATATTTACCCCATCTAAGATGGTGTGTGTTTGCTATACAATTCAAATATTTACTCTATCTAAGATAGACTCCCTATTTAAATAGTTTATCGCGTTGCAGGAAATTTACCTTAACGATCCTCTAAAGCTATACGATCATAATAATTAATATATTCTACATAAACACAACCAAACTTATATGGAATCATATATTATTTTTTCATAATTTTGAGACGTATGAACCTTTTGTGTTTATAGACCAAACTTACCTAGTCCAGTCCTTACCAATGAGTTTTAATGAAAAATCCATGTACTAATAAAAAAAATCAATTCCACGATAAACACGATGATATTTTGGTTAGGTTAACAAAATTAGATTTAAATAAAGAAGCGATAATTTTAATAAAAATAACTGTTGCCACCTCACAAGCCCTTATGCAAGCTTTTATCCACGCTGGCATACTTCTTAATAAAATTATCAACGTTTAATATAGGGTATGTTTTCCCATTCTGCTAATGCTGAATCAATAAGCCGTGCGAGATTTCCTGGATTGTCTCGACGAGCTCTAACCCTGCTTTGGAGCTGGTCCTACAAGTGTTCGATAGGGTTTATATATGGTGAACATGCAGGACAGTCGAGAACTATGACACCTTCTGTTTCAAGACATTCTCTATCTACTCTACTGATATGGGGAGGTGCACTATCGTGCATGAAGTTAAGATTATCCCCAAGAGCTGCCCAAGCCGCAATATATAAACTTATTATAATAGCAGCTCTCCAAAGACTATGATTGGTTCTAGCACTAAATCAACATACCTTCGACCCGTTAAAGTTTATTGGAGTGGTAACAATAGAGTTTTTGCTACCAGCATAATACCTCCCCGGAACATTACAGTTCCTCCTTTATAATATTTGGTGCAGATTTGGCAGCCTGGAGCCTCGCCCGTCTTCCTGGACACCTGAGAATCCGAATGCGATTGCCATCTGATTTTAGACCAATTCTGGTTTCATCCGAAAAAGAACATTTTACTTCTCTGTCCAGTTTTGATGTCGCAGGCCAATTTAGCCGGTCAATTTGATTGCTAGATAATTGTGTGATGCGTAACTTTCTCCTGTAAAACCCTCGAGCGCGAAGCCTTTTTCTTATGGTTTCAACTGAAACGTTCACACCTATTGTAGCTGCCAGAAGTTATCTTTGTAGATATGGATGAGAAACATTGTGATTTCTTCTAGACATACAAGGCGGTCTTGTTGTTCAGTCGTGACTCTTTGACTTTTTCTGGGCCTATTCTTGTGTGTTCCTAATTTCAGGTGCCTTGCTATGTTTTCGATACAACACCCTGGATACTGCTAAATCTCTTTAGAGAGCAATAATTTCTTCATATATAAGGCATTTTTGAATTTTTTGGATCGAATGAAAATTACCGGAGAATCGTGATTTTACTACTGAACACAAAATTCAAAATAAAATAAATCGCAGCAATCGTTTATTCTTTATTATCATGTTTATTTACAACAAAAGAAACCTTATATTGAGTTACATATACCATTTTCTTTCCTTGCAAATTTAATTCAGAAATAAAGAGTGATTCCATATAAGTTTGGTTGAGTGTATTTTTAACTAAAACTATTATAATTATAAGATCAAACGAACTTACCTGAAGTGAAGTTCGATCGTAATTATATGAGGCGTCCTGTCCGAATGTATTATCTTGATTTTTCTATACGTAATACCGTCCCTGCGTGCACAATTTTAAAGCTATAAGCTAAATTCCCACCCGTTGCTAGTCTGGGTGGCGGCTCCGGCCCTGGCGCGGCGGTCAGTATTCATTTTTCAAAGATTTATTCATTAATTAAAGCGACCATGGGGCAAAACTGGAAGGGTGGGAAGATAATACATTCGGACTGGACGCCTCATATAATTACGATCGTACTTCACTTCAGGTAAGTTCGATTGATGGTATAATTATATTCGCGTGCAGTCCGAATGTATTATCTTGATTTTTCATACGTAGATGTTTAAAGAACTGATGGTTGCAAATTAATGAATGCGGTGCAGAAAGCATTTTTTTGAGACAAAATAGCTGAAATTATAAATAATTTTATTGAATGCAACCAAAAAAATGAAACCAATTTAACGACCATCAATACATGGATTTATTAAATTGTGACAATTTAACATATACAGACATATAAGATGAAACTTCCATAAAGGATTCTGCCAAAATTGTTCAATTATACTTTATAAACCAGTTAACTCATCGTATCGATAGAAATCCCTGTCTCAATGTAGAACTGCGTGAATAACTCGACTATAGTGAAGTTTAACCGATATATATTTTTAGGTGTTTCTAACCCATTGCTTAATATTTAAAAGGCCTTACCTTTTAAGCCATTAATATTAGACAACATTTGAATGTTAGACTTTGGTAGTAAGAAATTAAGATTCTCAATAACTTATTTTCCAAAATGCTTTAATTACGTCGATGAATTAAACCAGAGTCATCATATAGATTAGATTTCGATCCATACATTGGTATGGATATTGTGGTTTGATGATATAAAGTAGAACACAGATGATCTGTGTCAATTTTATGATTTATTATTATTTGTATTATTTATTATTTTATTTTTTATAATTTTCGGTAACTATGATATGCATATATAATTATACACTGACTAAAAACAAACTGGCATCTGTCTCTGATAACTAAGGTTAAACGTGAAATAATATGATTTATTATTTTTTCATAGCAGTTCACGGCAAGAATTATATAATCTATTAATATACGTAAAACTGCAAAGAAAACTATTTCCACTTTATGATTTAATTGATATGTCTATTCTTTCCGGAATTTATAGATAAGAAAGTAGAACTGTTAGGGAAAATTTATGGTAAGGTACAATGCAATGAAACCTTAGACACATCATATCTTACAAAAGCCTCTTTCAACGAGAAACCATCAGAATATTTAAGAAAAAATTGAAAGTCTATGAAAGTTTATTAATGTTATTATAATCATCTCTTTCTCCCGAAGAAGAATGTATTATCATCGAAGAGTCGAATGTTCTAGTCTCTTTGGATTGCCCTTCCCCAACAAACTGCACAAATCGCTAGATTTGGTTATTTTCCTCTTCCTAGTTGCCGAGCTTGTGTTCGATCTGTTATGAGATAGTGACACTTAACAGCGACTGTCCTGCTTTTTGAATGTACAGCCTTATAAATATAATGTCTGGAGGAGTTTTCCTGTTGAAATATATCGTTTTTTTTGAGTGCCTAAAATTTTAGATTTGTCGCTTAAAATTCTTTATGAAATCTACTTCTACGATAGCGAGACCGAGACGATCATTTATAAAGGGAATCGCTTTCACACGGAAAAGGGCATTCACTAAAATTACAAAATTTTGTATCATTGAGATAACAACATTTCGGTTATTATAATATTATCTCGATGGCGAGATCTGGAATATCTAAAAAAAAAGAAATCCCTCTCACACGGAGTAGAGGATTCTCTAAAAGTACTAACCTTTGTCTCGCTATGAAGAGAACACTGGGAGAAGAACAGTTCGTGTTTATACAATATTCCTCATCCCTCTGTATATATATATATATATATATATATATATATATATATACTATATATATATATATATATATATATATATATACTATATATATATATATATATATATATATATGCTGCTATATATATATATATATATACATTCCATTCTGTGCTTTCCTTTGTCTACTTCCATTGTCTCCTCCTTGCCTCTAATTTCTACATTTAGTGATTTGCTTTCACTTCAATTATTTCCCTCCATTATTTAATTACCTGAAAATAAATATTATAAGATACTTACCTGTGATACCTGTAATTTATCTCTCGATAGTGGGATATCAATATTGACTTATAAAAGGAATCTCTCTCATATGGGCATCCTCTAAAAGTACGAAATTTGACTCACTCGGAGATGCAACACTTTGGCATTTATAATATTCTCTTGACTGCGAGATATAGAACCTTATATAAATGAATTCCCCTCACAAGGAGAAGGACATTCTTTACACGTACGAACTTTGTCTCACTGAGAGTACAACAGACCGATATACCGACCTGGTCATTTGATTACTGTGTATAGGATTTTAACGTGTAAGACAGAGAATAATATAAATGACCGGTTGACAGGCAGAGAGACAGCATCAAAAGGGACCGGCGAGAAGCCGGTACGGCCAGCTCAGTGTTGCCGGTTTTACGAGATTGTGGGCAAAGGTAAAAGCATAAGCATGGGGGGAGAACGCATTGAGAGGGGCGGTGCTTTATGTTAAGGTTCGTATTCACTATCTGAAAGAACAAAGGAATGAAATTCGGTATATTTGGACAGCAAACCGAATGCATGCGGCCGTTCGCCATTCGGTTCGCTCCATCATCCGTTTTCAGTCGGTATATCAGAGACGTTTGCAAACGAATGAAAATTATAGAACCGCGCGAACAAGACTGGATGTTCGCTCGTTGGATAGTAGCATTCGTTCGTTCGGATGGTGAATACGCACCTTTATGTAGATGAAAGGGTGGGGAAAGGGAATAGATCACCTGAGATCCAAACTATTTTTTGCATCATTCTTTTCGCCTAGCTGTTTCGGTATGTAGGTTAAGTGTTTCAAAAATGGCTATTTATACGACCGAAGAGAGGGTGCATATCGTTAAATGGTTTACATTTCGTCAAGTGTGGAAGAGGTCATTGGGCGTTTTGTGTTCACCTTTCATCGCCCTGTGCCTTGTGCCACAACTGTACGCAACATTGTCCATAAATTTGATCAAACAGGCTGCATTGCGGCGTGCAGAAATTGCGACAATAAGGAAGGCGCAGTGAAGGTGATTCCCGACAAGGAAATTAATATTTGTGCCGCGGTCGAAACAAGCGAACTTGTTCAAGCCGAAATATAGCTGAACAAGTTGGTTGCAATGCTCGAACGGTGCGCAGGGTTTTAAAAAGCATGGATATAAGTTCTACAAAATCAGTACCACGCAAGAATTTTTTCCCGCAGATTGTAACAGACGTCTGGAGTTTTGCGAGGCTGTAAGAGAAAGAGCCGTCGGAATAATTTATTTTGGAAAATATATTATTCTCAGATGAAAACTCGTTTCCCTTACATGGCTACCAGAATCCTTCGATAGTACGTTATTGGTCTCTAGAAAATAAGCACCTTAGTATGGCACTGCGGACACAGTATCCACAAAAACTAAATGTTTGGGCTGGAATGCTGCAAAATCATATCATTGGGCCTTTTTTATTGATGGTATGTTAACAGCTGCCAAATATTTGTATATGCTACAAAACCAAATTGTACCAGCAGTTCGAAATTTGCCAATCAATTTTGAGGAAGTGTGGTTTCAGCAGGATAGCTGTCCTGCGCATAACGCGCGGAACGTAAATCTGTTCCTTCAAACCACATTCCCCAATCGGCTAATTTCCACACAAGGCACAATTAATTGGCTACCACGTTCTCCTGATTTGTCGCCTAATGGCTTCTTTCTGTGGGGATATGTAAAAACTCCATTTATGGCCATAACCATGAACGACCCATGAGTATTGACGAGCTGCGATTAAAAATCGTTCAGTCGTTAGAAAATATCCCTGCTGTTATGTTAGCTAAAGTTAGGTCAGAGTTTTATAGCCGTCTTGGCTATTGCGAAGCACAACAGGGAAGTATTTTTGAACCTTTGATTTAATTTTTATAATTATTTTTGCGTGTCCTTTTTAAGTTGATTTTTTAGTCATTTTTTTTAATGCTTGTTTAACTTATGCTGAAACAGCAACAAAAACATGAGCAGTATAGATAAAACCGGACGTTTAATTATTTTTATTGTTAAAGATTAAACGTCTCGAGATGTATGGATAACCTTCAAAATCGTAAATATATTGTAAAATGATGTACACCCAACCCCTTTCAAAATCCGACTGATTTGATTTCTGTCTACCGTTCTAGGACTTCGATACTGTCAGTGTTGCCAGATGAAGTTTTGAAAATTTCCTGAAGCCTGTTTGGCACGGTCAATCAACAAACAAAAAATATTCTTTTAAAATATTTATCTGATACTTTTAGAAATGCCAAGTTTGAGAAAACAAATTAAATACACACACTAAATTGTGTCCAAAAATATGCTTTCTAAAAAGGTATTTTCTGGATAGAAACCTTAATGTTAGGGAATATTTCCTAGACCTTGCATCTACGGCCATATTCTCTCCCACCACTTGATTTGTCTCGCCCCGCCTCTCGAAATGTGGAAGCCAGCCATATCTCTTCGCGCGATAGCCGCCGCAAACCAAACCAAACTCTTGGGTCATAGGCGTACTAATATTTTATTTTCATTTAGATTTAGTATTATAGCCAATTTTAGTTTAAAAGTTTTGCTTATGAATTCTGTAAATTTAATTTATTAGAATTTTAATAATAATCTTTTATGACAACTGACAATGTTTAAGATGCAAACAGTGGAACAACGCCTTTACCACGCTGCTTCTTAAGCCCCAAACATACTCAAATAAAACTCATCGACATGATCAAAAGAAGTTTTATGATCAAGCGGGTTTTGTATCATAATAAAAAACAGATAAATGTTTTATGTAAAACGACCTTTAAAATTAACTTTATAAACATTATGTAACTGTTAAGTGGCATCGTTTTTATGATTCTAATTGTGCTACGCTTTAAGGGGTGTGAAATAAATTACTTATTTATAATAATACTGAATTTATACGGGGTGGTATAACTAGTGTTGTAGCTATAGTATTACGGGCAACCAACGGTCCAGCTACGTCGAAACACCGGTTCCCATTAGAACACCAGAAGTTAAGCAGCGTAAGGCGATACCTGAGCCGGATAGACGGGTGACCAGTTCGAAACTCTGTATCGTGCTGTTGTCCAATAAAGGCAAAAGTGTAAAATATTTTGACACACACTGCTCATTCACGCCGGTTCAAGGCCGGATGAAATAATATTTCCTACTACCAATTTTTTTAATATTGGTACAGCAAACTTATCAGTATAAAGTTTTACTTATCTTTATCCTTTTTATTGCTATTTATAATTCTGAATACGAGGATAAGAAATTTTAGTTTTCAGTACGCCTATGACCGAAAGCGAACGTCTACCTCCCGCTTCATCAGCGGCCATAATTGGATGGAATCAGGGATGAGTAAATATAAGGACCATAAAATTAATAAATTTTGCTGGTCTGCTGCAACACGTAAGAAATATTTATTGATGTAGAAGACAGAGAAGTAATAAAAGGCCGTTTTTATGAATAACAAAATGTATTTAGACATCATAATATAATCATATTGAATTGACAATAGATTAATTTATCAGATATCCGCAGAAAATTGACAATAATAATAAAAACATGACATGGCAATTATAATTCCAAATTAAAAATGGATAAGAGTTTTCATTCCACTTAATAGTAATACAGATATATTTCAAAGAACTTTACTTAAAATTAAGTTTTTTAATTTTTGTACTAGTTTATAGCACTTGGTGGTATAACTTAACAAAATAATATCAATCATTAAATAAAGCATAAACGAACCAATAAATAAACAAAAAGGTTAATTTATTTAATAAAACACAACGTACGGCATATGCCGATTGTCGTGTGTATGAAGAATAAAGTCAACGTTTGTTCAGTACAATACGATATACTGAAAGAAAAAAGACTATAAAATACGGGAGAAAAATGAGAAGTTTATTACCTATCCACTTAATTCGGATCGGTCGACAATAGAATTTGTGATATTTACTACATTATGTAATTAATTGATTATCGGTTCTATTATGTAACTGAGGATGTACGTAACTAAGTAATAGAGCATATTTTGGTTGGTTATTTAATGAAGCGTACACACGGCTTTGGTTGCTGATTCTCGTGTATCAACGTGTTCAGTACAATACATGTAACTCTACTGTAATTTTAGATTGATTTTTTAAAATTTTTAAGCCTTCATACCTTTACCAACTTCTCCACCAAAATCTAATGGCTAGATTCTCAGGTGCCTCAGTATTTTTGTGCCAAAACTGGTTAAAATCGTTTTAGCGGTTTTGAGTTATCGTGTTACAGACGAACAAACAGACAGACAGACAGACACCATGAAAATATTGTATTTAGGTCATTATGACCCAAATAACTTCATTTTGAGTGAAATACCTGTCGGTATGGTCAAACAAAATGAAAAAATATACATATAATTTATCTTCATTGTAGTAATACCTCCATAAAATTGCATTATTGTGCTTTTCAATTTTAAGAAAAAAAATAAAACTTAATTTTCCGATGTTTTTATAAAATGTTGTCAGTTATAACGTTTCTTGGGATACAGTATAAAATTATAAATGAACAAATGAATGGAAGAAAATTGTTATTTTATTCTTTTGTTTGTTCAGATAAAGAATTAAGTTTTCTCTTGGAAGCTTCCTTAGTTGAAGCTTTTGACAACAAATCTAAACATCATTTTGATCCTAAAGTTCGCGTTCAATCATACTGGCCACATTTTCACCTTCTTCACTACCACTTTCACAAAAAGTATCGCACTTGAAATTCTAGATGTACCGTTGAAAGAATCACACAGTGAGCGTGAAAAATGCACAACAAGAACATAAAGTGATGTTTGAAACGCGACTGGTCCTTTCTGTCGGAGAATTTAATTAAAGTGAGCGTTAAGGAAGCGCGTTGCGCTGGAACCGAAGGCGGCAGAACAACAAGCGTGTCTGCACAGATTTAAGGAAGCTTTGTATTGTTGATAGCCTGGAAGAACGTTCTCCCTGTGAAAGTGACATAGTGTAGGCAAGGAGAGGATGGTGGATTTTTTAACGATGCCGCTGTATTATCTGCTTGTCTTCGCATTTTTAAAAGGTGAGTGCTTTCATTATTTTTAGACTTTTTTTTTTTTTTTTTTTTTTTTTTTTTTTTTTTTTTTAGAAATATTTAAAATTTATTAATTATTTAATAACTTTGTACGTGTGGTGTTAACTATACAATAATATTTACAGATTAAATATAATAAAAGAAAAAAAAGATAAGCAAAACATAAATGAGTTACTAATACTAAGTTAAAAAATATTGTATATAGACAAAACACTAAAACACTAGAGAGCATAATCTAGGCATCGACAATAACATAAAACAATAAATCTAATATTTAAAATTCCTGGAAGGAATGCTTAAGGAATACCGCATCAGCACGCCCCTAACTTCAGTCTTAAACCGCAAAAGGGGCATGTCCGCAATTTCTTTAGGCAATTTATTGTAAATTTAACTGCCAGGTACCCAGGTCCATCTTGGCACCTAGTCAATCGGTGGTAGATTGGTACAAGCCTATCCCTACCCCTTGTCTCATGGTGATGGACTTCTCCATGGACCCTATAAAAGTCTCGGTTCTTTTTTACATAAAGGAGATTTTCCATTATATATACTGACGGGACAGTCAACACACCCACAGCTCTAAATGCCTCTCCACAGTCGGCCCGATAGTCAAGCCCAGCCAAGACCCACACAGCCGCCCTTTGCAAGCCGAAGATCATCTTTAGTTGGGATGTATGTCCGCAGGCGAGAATAGCATAGGACAAGATCAAGTGGAATAAAGCAAAGTATGCAGTCCTCAGTACAGGCCCGGAAACACTTCTTGAAAGGCGACGCAGAGCAAACAATCTCCTTTTAAGCCTAGACGCAACCCCATCAACATATTCATGCCACCGAAGCAGAGGATCAATCTGCACTCCCAGAAACCTAATACTCTGGACATCTGCGTTTGCTGTTTCTAAGTCCCTAAGAAATCAAAGTCCAATTCGCAACCATCCTATTCGTTTTGTCAGGATTCAGGAGCAACATATTGGCACAAAACCATGCCTCAAAATGGCCCCGCACTACCTCACTCCCCTCCATGGCACCTTCCAATGAGTCAGATGAGAAGGCCACTGTTGTGTTATCAGCGAAAAGTGTAAATTTAGATGTTGAGTCTATATATGATAAGTCGTTGATAGATATAGAAAAATAAATTGGTCGAAACACTGAGCCTAGGGCACTCCAATAGTAAAATGACTCATGATGACTCCCCCACAAACCCTCACAACCTGAATAAAGTAAGATAGGAACGCCAGCAAAATTAATACTATCTAGACTAAAATTGTACCTTTCAAGCTTCCGTAACAGTATGTCATGTGGTACACAATCGAATGCCTTACTGAGATCGCAAAATAAGGCCCCTGTAAAGTCAAGATTATCAAGACTCCAGAACATAAGACACAAGGTTCAGGATACCAAGAACCGTATACACCTATTTTCTGAAGCCAAACTGGCACAGTGTAAAGAGATTATTTCTCTCGAAAAAATGCGTTAACCTAGAAACAATACACTTCTCAAAGATATTTGAGATGATAGGCAGTAGAGAGATGGGATTATAATTACCAGGATCTTCAGGGTTGCCTTTTTTAAAAACAGGCGTTATTTGGGCAATCTTCAGTACATCTGAAAAAGTGTTTCCTCTTGAAACTTGGTAATTAAGTTTAGTTCAGGACCTGTAGTTGGTTTTTATTAACTTGATGAGCATTTAATCCAAACACATCAGAGCTATTCTTATTTTTCCGGCCGTCAATAACATCTCTTAACATCTCTGATTTAACAGGTGACACGCTAGAGAAAAAGAATGGGGTCTCACTGACAGCAAAATCATGCACGAACTCAAGAGGATCAACCTGAGATGGTGGTATTGATTTTACTATATCATGAAACATTATTCGCTGAAATATACAAATTTTGATCTTCTTACTGGATCCTCTATGCTGGTCAATGATTTGCCACACAGCTTTTGATAGATTTAGATTTCTGACGACAAAGTGAATCACATGATCCTTAACTTTGAGCTTTGGTGGGGAAATAATGCCGTTGATTGAAGAAATAAATAGATGTGCAATCTTACGGGTAATTTCGTGCATAAAACCTATCCGAGATGTAACTGACGATACCGTCGCCGCTGATCAACCTGTCGAAAATTTAGTTTAGCTCACGCCGCTACGCTTTTTGATGGTAGTCTATAGTAGTGACAATTCTGAAGTATTCATTTACCAGTATGCTGGTTACTTTACTAGGACTCGAAGTAACGCTTGCCATTTGAATTTAGAACTCGTTACTCGTTACTAAGATAATTCGTTACTTTTGCGCCGGCAGTATTCGTAATCCCTGGAAATGCACGAACAGAGGACTGGAAACTCGATACTGAAATATTCCTTACTTCGACGTGGGTCTAGTTGTTATCAATATGTTTATGTTTAAAGTGTTGACTTGAAGCCGGCCAGTGTTTTGGATGGCGATGTGGTAATCCACAACAGAACCCATTATAATTGGCTCTTGGTTCATGCCGACCCGGCCGGCGCGGCGGCGGCGGCGCACAGTCTGTCCTAGTCTGTCCCTTTGCCGTTTGTTTGTCGCTTTTGTTGAAGCAATTCCGCACGTTTTTCAATTTAGTTGAAAATAAGTAATATAAGATATTATTTAGGGAATTGGGGGTGTTTGCGCGGTTATGGACGGTGGGCGAAGAATCGTTATTTTGGCCAGATTAACATGTCTTAGATATTCATTAAAAATAATAAAAAAAAAAAAAAAAAAAAAAAAAAAAAGAAAAGCAGAAAACTATTTTTCCTCTCCAAAGAATAGATATTTACTTCTTACTTCATGAAGATCCACATGTAAATAAAAATGGTAATTTTTAGTAAACACTGCTGCGTTAATCCAAAGGACTTTTTTGATCCGCCACAGAGGAATACATTTTTTTTAGAGAGAGAGAGAGAGAGAGAGAGAGAGAGAGAGTAACTAGTAGTTACGAGTCAATAAAATGGCCCAGAGTTTACATCACTAGTTTACAGCGCAGCGGATAAAGAGTTCTGTAACGTAGTTTGTGAAAGTGACGTAGTGTTTCAATTCTGTTTACAGTCGACAGAGTGGGTGGCTGGCGGAGATAATGTTGCTAGAACTACGGATTAATCCGCAGATTTACGGATTTTGGGCATAGTACGTTAATATTACGGGTTTTCTTTCATTAAACAATTTAATATAATATAGGATTAAACAAAAACAGCGTCAGAGTTGGCTCGTTAAAATTAGTGGAAATATAAATAGTCGTCATTTATTCAAGCCAACTAAACGACTTTTTTTTTTTTTTTTTTAATTTTTTTTTATAATTGCTTTATTTTTGTTGTTTATTCTATGTTTAACATGAATACATTTTTCATCCAACGATATTTTCGTCAAACGTATTACAGATATTTACACATTTTGAATATGAGAACTTTAGATGCAGGAGTAAATCAGCCTTGTTACCAATTTACCCATTAGATTGTGTATTTTCCCAATTCTTTCAATCAACCGGAATACTTTAAAATAAACTGTTATATCGAACGTCCATTGTTATATATTTTTGATTAACTGCAACGTTTGAGCGATTCCTATTACTCGTCCTTATCAAGTACGTACCCAAACTAAATACCTAAGCTACACAATTTTTACATAAGTTATATAATCAGTTGTGGCAAAATTTAACAAAAAAAATTAACAACATTATTTTTTGTAGAAAAGTTTTTCTAGACATTCCACAGCAAGCCTTGTTTGGCTGAAATCATTATAATTTATTTTAAGCAAACTTTTTAAATATTACTTTCTTTCGTATAGCGACATTTTTGGACAAAACAAGATCAGTTAACAATTTTTTATTATACATATAATAAACACCTAAAAAAAATGTGTGTACACTATGTGCGCATACATATTTGAATTGAAAATTCTTCTTACTTCTGCCTGCATGTCTGTCGGTCTGAGGACTCTATTCGGGTACCTCTCCCCACGTGCCTAGGTTGTTTCCAATAAACCCATAATTAAGAAAAATCCTGATGCTTTCTCTCGTTTAGTGGCATCGGTTCGAAATGCCGAAGGCGTCCATCCCCAATTATGCCGAAATCGACCCACATTTTTCTTCAATATCAAATCCTTAGTCCCACCTTGATGAAATGGTGAAAACGAAACGCTTTCCTATCCAACTTTGCAGGGTGGAACCGTATGCACCGTCGCACATAATAGTCTAAGAGTAAATACAACGTTTTCGAAAAAGTATTTTAAGAAAGCTGGCTCTTTGATATATCTTTTACTATGCTCTCTAGAACAACATGCGGCCCATCTGGCTGCCGATACCCGTTGCGTTCACTACTGCGCATCGGAAGAAGATCCTATATTTTTTTATTTAGTCCGTTAAATTCTAGTATTGAATAAAATTCGAACAAGTTCTACAGCGCAGCGCGTAGAGTTTCCGACTACAAACCGAGGGTTCAGAGTTTGAGACCGGGTCAGGGCAAAAACTGTTTATTTTATTTTCGTTTATATTCTGATAGTAAAGTATTAAATATTTTTTTGGAATTACTAGAATTATTTAATATTTTACTATCCGAATATAAACAAAAATTATACAGTTTTCGCCCTGACCCGGTCTCGAACTCTGCCTCCTCGCTTGATAGGCGGAACCTCTACGCGCTGAGCTATGGAGACTCGGTCGGTTTATATTCAATACTAGAATTTAAGGGACTAATAAAAATATTGTCGCGGGCTAGCTGGGGGTTGTTTGCTAGGGTCTCTATACCAGGTTCTCTCTCTCTCAATCAAAACAACCATTGGATAAAATATGCATTTATATAATATATATATAATATAAGGTTTACAGTGTATAACAATTTTGGGGAATGCCAAAACTTAACGGTTTATTTAAAGAAGTACTTACAGGAACATCTTCACTCTGCGCTGTCTTCTACTAACGGACTGATAACGCGAATTATACTGACCGTAATAATGCGACTCACATCGACGGACTAACTTCCGACCCTCTTCAGCATACATTTTTATATTTTCTATCCCTCGTGGTCATCGCCGGTTACGTCGTTCAATCTGTTTTCATCTAATTACATTCACCCGGCTATGACCATGAGGAAATCGAACTTTGGTAGCCTGCGTTTGATTATAGACCCGAGATTGTTGTATTTTAATTGTTTAATTATTAATGTTATTTAAAAACATATCTGGGTCGATGTCATGCAGGTAACCGATCTCTTGGGCCTATATCAAATTGTTTTTTCCCAATTTGATCTAAACTCATGTTGACATCTATTTAAGTCTTGACAATATAGGATCTTCTTTCAATGCGCAGTAGGGAACGCAACGTTTAACGGCAGCCAGACGGGCCGCATGCTGTTCCAGAGAGCATAGTAAACGATATATGCTTTCTTAAAATACTTGTTTTCCCAACGTTGATAGTTCTCGTACTATAATCTATCCACCAAATTTGGTCGCGATCGGACGATATCAACTTTTGACGTTTCTTACGTCAAAACTAACTGTGAGTGACACGTGTCGTACACGGTCATGTTTGGCCTTGGTCCAATCTATCGACATACCAAACTTCATTTAAATCGGACGATTTTTTGATTTGATTCCTTGATGATGGTGTTTCGTAGTGCCACTAAACGTCGCGTAGTCAAAATATCATGAAAAGATGGAGATCTTCGAGCCCCATCTACATTCCGAGTTTTAGCCCCCTAGCTCACATATGGTGCGAGTTACGATGTTCCAAAGACCCACCTCAACTTGAACATGAAATCTAGTACAAAGATTTATTGGTTAAAAGAGTAGCATTTTTCAAAACATTGATTTCTCGCTTGAAGATATCTGACGAATATTTCTAGAACCTCGAAAAATTCTCACATTCCAATCGCTCCAAATATCAAAAAAAACATTTTTTGATGAATATGCACTGGTTTTAAAATTTGAATAGAGGCTGTATTACAAAAAATGATATAAAATACTTATTTTTGAATAATTTGAATCTAACTAAAAAGAAATTAATATTTCTACTATACTAATAAAAGATAATAATATTAAATAATAATTAAGAAAATGATAATAAAAATTTTAAAATTATAAAGATGTTATTTTTGCACTGTAAAAAAGGGAAAGTCCAAGAATCTAACGAGATTATTTTAACTAACGAATTAACATTCTCGCCGTTACATCTGGGTGAAACCTACAAATATCTTGGTATCCATCAAGCTCTAAAAATTGATGATGGAGTAATAAAGAAGACTACGGAGGATGTATTTATGAAGAGGGTTTGTAAAGTCTTGGGAACAGAGCTTCATGCGAAGAATAAAATAGCTGCGATCAATGTGTGGGCAGCACCTGTAATTCTTAATATATTCGGAGTTCTAAAATGGTCACAAACCGACCTGAAATCTCTCGATAGGAAAGTCAGAACATCAATGACAAGGCACCGAATGCACCACCCTCATGGTTCAACCATTTGACTCTACATGCCAAGGGACAAAGGTGGAAGAGGAATTATTAGTCTTATTGCTATGCATGAAAAGCACATCAGAAGTCTGCAGCATTACTTTGACCAGTCAAATGACCCTCTCCTTTCAGCTATTAAGACCACCAACAGGCATTTCACACCTTTAAACTTAGCAGGTCAAAGATTACCTGCAGGTACTAGGGATGCTGAGGAACTAACCGAAGAGTGGAAAGGGAAAGCCTTGCACGGAAGATATCCATCCAACTTGTATAACCCCGACGTTGACCGAAATCTGTCATTACGTTTTCTCAGAGATGGAGAGCTCAGAGCTGAACCGAAGGATTTATTATAGCTATACAAGACCAGCAAATACCTACTAAAAATTTCCTAAAAATAATAGCCAAAAAGGACTTATCTAATGCCGAGTATGCAATGCCTTTCCAGAAACAATCCAACACATGTGCTCTGGATGTACCTATCTTGCACCGCGGCATTATCTAAACAGGCACAACTGGGTGGCTGGTATTCTACACCAAGAAATCTGCAAAAAAGAATTTTTTTAAAATGAAATTACACCGTACTACCGATACTTACCTGAAAAAATAAAAGAAAACGAAAACGTAAAAGTATACTGGGATACTGACATCATCACAGATCGTACTGTGTAGCATAATAGACCTGGTATAGTAGTCTTCTATAAAAAAACAAAAACATGCTTACCTGCTGGACATCACAATACCAATAGACG
Organism: Sitophilus oryzae; assembly: GCF_002938485.1. Taxonomy (NCBI): domain Eukaryota; kingdom Metazoa; phylum Arthropoda; class Insecta; order Coleoptera; family Curculionidae; genus Sitophilus; species Sitophilus oryzae. Next base: position 678,850 of record NW_022146952.1, on the reverse strand, counting down.
AAAATATTAAAAATGCAAGAAAAGAGAAAATCACAAAATATGAAGCACTGGCACAAGAACTAAAAGCCATATACGATTTGAGCAAGACTTTTATATTACCAATAATAATTACCTGTAACGGCCTAGTAGACGTAAACCTTGTTCAAAGCCTTAAAAAACTCCAACTTCACAACCCGGAAAGAATCATCTCTACCATGCAGAAGTCCACAATTATTTCTACCTGTTTATCGTTTGCACTGTGTTGAACCGCGATTAGGTCGTTGATAAGAATTATCCCGACTTGGTCGTTAAAACCGGCTTTAAGCTGAGGAAAAAAAATTAGTATATTTATTATAAAAGTTTACATAAACTTTTGAATCTAACCCAATTAAGTATCTATATGCAAAAATAACTATGCGCATATAAAATATAATTCCGTAAATACATTATTATATTACATTTTACATTCCGTAAAATATAAAATATATAGCTCAATATAAATCGAGAATCAGAGAAGAGCTATGATTAATTATAGCACTAATATGGCTTAATAATTAAAACAAGTTTGTTAATTCACTCTAAGAAGCATGTTTGCTATTCAAGTCAAATATTTACCCCATCTAAGATGGTGTGTGTTTGCTATACAATTCAAATATTTACTCTATCTAGGATAGACTCCCTACTTAAATAGTTTATCGCGTTGCAGAAAATTTACCTTAGCGATCCTCTAAAGCTATACGATCATAATAATTAATATATTCTACATAAACACAACCAAACTTATATGGAATCATATATTATTTTTCATAATTTTTGAGACGTATGAACCTTTTGTGTTTATGAATAAAACTTACCTAGTCCAGTCCTTACCAATGAGTTTTAATGAGAAATAATCCATGTAGCAATAAAAAAAAATCAATTCCCACGATAAACACGATGGTATTTTTTTGGTTAGGTTAACAAAATTAGATTTAAATAAAAGAAACTTGATAATTTTAATAATCTTTGTTGCCACCTCTAGCCCTTATGCAAGCTTTTATCCACGCTGGCATACTTCTTAATAAATTATCAACGTTGTCTTGGGGTATGTTTTCCCATTCTGCTAATGCTGAATCAATAAGCCGTGCGAGATTTCCTGGATTGTCTCGACGAGCTCTAACCCTTCTTTTGAGCTGGTCCCACAAGTGTTCGATAGGGTTTATATATGGTGAACATGCAGGCCAGTCCAGAACTATGACACCTTCTGTTTCAAGACATTCTCTAGTCACTCTGCTGATATAGGGAGGTGCACTATCGTGCATGAAGTTAAAATTATCCCCAAGAGCTGCTATTATAATATATAATATTATAATAGCAGCTCTCCAAAGACTAACGATTGGTTCCAGCACTAAATCAACATACCTTCGACCCGTTAAAGTTTATTGGAGTGGTAACAATAGAGTTTTTGCTACCAGCATAATACCTCCCCAGAACATTACAGTTCCTCCTTTATATCTTGGTGCAGATTTGGCAGCCTGGAGCCTCGCCCGTCTTCCTGGACACCTGAGAATCCGAATGCGATTGCCATCTGATTTTAGACCAATTCTGGTTTCATCCGAAAAAAGAACATTTTGCCAATTCTCTGTCCAGTTTTGATGTCGCAGGCCAATTTAGCCGGTCAATTTTATTTTGCCTAGATAATTGTGTGATGCGTAACTTTCTCCTGTAAAACCCTCGAGCGCGAAGCCTTTTTCTTATGGTTTCAACTGAAACGTTCACACCTGTAGCTGCCAGAAGTTATCTTTGTAGATATGGATGAGAAACATTGTGATTTCTTCTAGACATACAAGGCGGTCTTGTTGTTCAGTCGTGACTCTTTGACTTTGTCTGGGCCTATTCTTGTGTGTTCCTAATTTCAGGTGCCTTGCTATGTTTTCGATACAACACCCTGGATGCTGCTAAATCTCTTTAGAGAGCAATAATTTCTTCATATATAAGGCATTTTTGAATTTTTTGGATCGAATGAAAATTACCGGAGAATCGTGATTTTACTACTGAACACAAAATTCAAAATAAAATAAATCGCAGCAATCGTTTATTCTTTATTATCAAGTTTATTTACAACAAAAAGCCTTATATTAAAGTTGTATACCATTTTCTTTCCTTGCAAGAAATTTAGTCAGAAATAAAGAGTGATTCCATATAAGTTTGGCTGAGTGTATTTTTTAACTAAAACTATTATAATTATACGATCAAACGAACTTACCTGAAGTGAAGTTCGATCGTAATTATATGAGGCGTCCAGTCCGAATCTATTATCTTGATTTTTCTATACGTAGTATCGTCCCTGCGTGCAAAATTTTAAAGCTATAAGCTAAATTCCCCCCCGTTGCTAGTCTAGGTGGCGGCGCCGGCCCTGGCGCGGCGTTCGGTATTCATTTTTCAAAGATTTATTCATTAATTCAAGCGACCATGGGGCAAAACGGGAAGGGTGGGAAGATAATACATTCGGACTGGACGCCTCATATAATTACGATCGAACTTCACTTCAGGTAAGTTCGTTTGATCGTATAATTATATTCGCGTGCAGTCCGAATGTATTATCTTGATTTTTCTATACGTAGATGTTTAAAGAACTGATGGTTGCAAATTAATGAATGCGGTGCAGAAAGCATTTTTTTTGAGACAAAAATAGCTGAAATTATAAATATGTTTATTGAATGCAACCAAAATGAAACCAATTTAACGGCCATCAATACATGGATTTATTAAATTGTGACAATTTAACATATATAGATATATGCATACTAAGCAGAGACAGAAACCCATAAGATGAAACTTCCATAAAGGATTCTGCCAAAATTGTTCAATTATACTTTATAAACCAGTTAACTCATCGTGTCGATAGAAAGCCCTGTCTCAATGTAGAACTGCGTGAATAACTCGACTATAGTGAGGTTTAACCGATATATATTTTTTAAGGTGTTTCTAACCCATTGCTTAATATTTAAAAGGCCTTACTTTTTAAGCCATTAATATTAGATAACATTTGAATGTTAGACTTTGGTAGTAAGAAATTAAGATTCTCAATAACTTATTTTCCAAAATGCTTTAATTACGTCGATGAATTAAACCAGAGTCATCATATAGATTAGATTTCGATCCATACATTGGTATGGGTATTTTGGACATTGATATAAAGTAGACACAGATATTGATCTGTGTCAATTTTATACCAGAAGTTTTATTATTATTTGTATTATTTATTATTTTATTTTTATAATTTTCAGTAACTATGATATGCATATATAATTATATACTGACTAAAAACAAACTGGCATCTGTCTCTGATAACTAAGGTTAAACGTGAAACCAATATATGATTTATTATTTTTCATAGCAGTTCACGGCAAGAATTATATAATCTATTAATATACGTAAAACTGCAAGAAAACTATTTCCACTGTATGATTTAATTGATATGTCTATTCTTTCCGGAATTTATAGATAAGAAAGTAGAACTGTTAGGGAACATTTATGGTAAAATTTTAATGCAGTAAACCTTAGACACATCATATCTTACAAAAGCCTCTTTCAACGAGAAACCATCCAGAGATATTTAAGAAAAAATTGAAAGTCTGTGAAAGTTTACATTAATGTTATTATAATCATCTCTTTCTCCCGAAGAAGAATGTATCATCATCGAAGAGTCGAATGTTCTGTAGTCTCTTTGGATTGCCCTTCCCCCAACAAACTGCACAAATCGCTAGATTTGGTTATTTTCCTCTTCCTAGTTGCTGAGCTTGTGTTCGATCTGTTATGAGATAGTGACACTTAAATAGCGACTGTCCTGCTTTTTGACGTACAGCCTTATAAATATAATGTCTGGAGGAGTTTTCCTGTTGAAATATATCGTTTTTTTTGAGTGCCTAAAATTTTTAGATTTGTCACTTAAAATTCTTTTGTGAAATCTACTTCTACGATAGCGAGACCGAGAACGTCATTTATAAAGGAATCCCTTTCACACGGAGAAGGGCATTCACTAAAATTACAAAATTTTGTATCATTGAGATAACAACATTTCGGTTATTATAATATTATCTCGATGGCGAGATCTGGAATATCTAAAAAAAAAAAGAAATCCCTCTCACACGGAGTAGAGGATTCTCTAAAAGTACTAACCTTTGTCTCGCTATGAAGAGAACACTGGGAGAAGAACAGTTCGTGTTTATACAATATTCCTCATCCCTCTGTTTTCTCCTTTCCTCTAATCCCCACATTTCGGGATGTACTTCTATTTATTTCCATCCAATATTCGTCTAAAAATAAATATTCTAAAACACTTACATGTAATACGTGTAATTAATTTTTCGATAAGGCTATCGATAACGTATAAAAGAAATCCCTCCCACACGGAGATGGGCATTCTCTAAAAGTACGAAATTTTGTCTCACTGGGAGATACAAACATTTGGCACCTAAATATATAAATAATATTCTCTTGAGAGCGAGATCTAAAATCTCATAAAAAAAAGAAATCCCTCTCACACAGAGATAGGCATTTTCTAAAAGTACAAAATCACTAGGGAAACAAAAGTCTGTTACATATTATGACATTATCTATCCCATTGTCTCCAATTTTCACATTTCAAGATTTCAATTATTTCCATACCTTATTTCATTGCTGGGAGATAAAAAACTTCGGCATTTATAATACTCTGGTGATTGCGAGATCTAGAACATCATATAATAGGAATCCCTCTCACAAAGAGAAGGGCATTCTCTGTAAGTACGAAACTTTGTCTCACGGAGAGGACAACAGTTCGATATATATATATATATATATATATATATATATATATATATATATATATATATATATATATATATATATGTTATTCTCATTTTTTTTGTCTAATTCCATTGTTTCCTCCTTGCCTCTAATTTCCATATTTCGAAATTTGCTTTTACTTTAATTATTTCCATCCATTATTTAATTTCCTAAAAATAAGTATTATAAGATACTTACCGGTAATACGTGTAATTAGTATCTCGATAGGGGATATCAACAATGACTTATAAAAGGAATCCCTCACACCGAGACGGCCATTCTCGAAAAATGCGAAATTTGACTCCCTGGGTGATACAACATTTCAGTATTTACAATATTCTCTTGATAGAGAGATTTAGAACCTCATACAATAGGAATCCCTCTCACGAGGAGAAGGGCATTCTCTATAAATAGGAAACTTTGTCTCACTGAGAGCACAACAGTTCGATATATACGATATTCTTATTGCTTTCTCCCTTTGTCTACTTCCATTGTCTCCTCCTTGCCTCTAATTTCTACATTTAGTGATTTGCTTTCACTTCAATTATTTCCCTCCATTATTTAATTACCTGAAAATAAATATTATAAGATACTTACCTGTGATACCTGTAATTTATCTCTCGATAGTGGGATATCAATATTGACTTATAAAAGGAATCTCTCTCATATGGGCATCCTCTAAAAGTACGAAATTTGACTCACTCGGAGATGCAACACTTTGGCATTTATAATATTCTCTTGACTGCGAGATATAGAACCTTATATAAATGAATTCCCCTCACAAGGAGAAGGACATTCTTTACACGTACGAACTTTGTCTCATTGAGAGTACAACAGACCGATATATATGATATTCTTATTGTTTTCTTCTTTTATCTAATTCTAATATTCCGTTATTTACGTCCACTTCGTTTTTCTCTAAAAATAAATATTATACAATACTTACATATTGTTCCTTGTGTTCTACCTAGCTGTAGAACACCGTATATTACATAGTAATATCCAAAATGAGTAGAGAATAAACAAAATGGCTTCATCGATCTACGACGAAGAAATCGGAGAGCTGCGATCCGCACTGCACCGTGCACGAAAGACGAATGAATACCGACCGCCGCGCCAGGGCCGGCGCCGCCACCTAGACTAGCAACGGGGGGGAATTTAGCTTATAGCTTTAAAATTGTGCACGCAGGGACGGTACTACGTATAGAAAAATCAAGATAATACATTCGGACTGGACGCGAATATAATTTAAAAAATCTGTAACAAGTTTTGTTCTATTATGTATTAGCCATTTGCTAATATCGATTTTTCTTGTTTCTTTTCATATTAAAAGGTGATTATTGTATACTAGTAAGAATATCGGATAGGTAGTTAAGTTGTTTTAGCAGTAAAAAAAACAAAACCTCCTCTGCGACCAAAACCTGTTCTGGATGAAGCCCACAATCCTAGGCAACTAAGGGTCTAGGCTGCAAATTGGCTTCCCTTTGCTTGTAGTTGCATTATATTTTTTTTCTCTGGCAAACCATCTCATTTATAATTTTAACCTCTCAAATAGTAGTCTCAAGTCCCATGTACTGACTAACACTGATGATACACTTCACAATTACATGTGAGAGGTTAGATAGTATAGATCATGGCTGTATAGATCATGGCACTGAAAGAGACAAAGTCATAAGCATATTGCTTATTATTTGCATAATGCTAATTACACAAATATTATATTTATATTATGCCATTGGACTTTTTTAAAGAGATAAATCCTCCACAGAGGTATAAACATTTTTTATAATGCTAATGTTGTAAGAAAGATGTAGATAAAAACAAGTCTGATGTCTTAACAAGTATTTTAAAACTGTTCTAGGTTTAGTTATTTCTCTTAGTTTAGATATATATTTCTATTGACAAATATGACAAGTTAATGTTTTATTATACAAGGTGGCCCGAACTGTATTCCGGAAACTTCGGCAGCATATTTCCTAAAATGCTGGGTTTCAGAGATACAGGGTGTAGAAGTTTCATTTTTATTTCAATTTTTTCCAAATAATTTCTGAAGTAACGTCAATATTTGGATGAAAATTGGTGTCTGGGAGTTTTTTGACGTGAGAAATTTGATTTTGATGTCAATGACTCCTATTTGTAGGGGGCGCCACCTACATGTGTTTTAACTGTTTTGAAGATAATACCTTTTTGTCCATACCTGTATAAATAATAACACTGACTATAAACTACTGAGTAAGAAAATATACACTTGCGTGATTTTCTACGTAAAAAAATATCTTTTGGTAAAAATATCTACAAGCAACCGTTCTCAAGATATTTAGAATGGAAATAGTCAATACATGTCATTATTGACTAAAAATAAACACGTTAAGCACAGATAGTTATTTGACTGAAATGAGAAATTTGGAAACTTTTTATTTTTTTAAACCAATCATAAATTTTTCTTCGATAAAATGATAATAAAATAGTTTCTGTTGAATTTTTGGCACAAAACATTTCAAATTTATGATTTCAGTCTAATAACTATTTAGTCAACATGTTTAATTTATGTCAATGATGACAAGTATTGGTAATTTCGATTCCAAATATCTCGAGAACCATTACTCATAGCGATTTTTTTCAATAGACATTTTTTACGTAGAAAACGTCGTAACTGTATATTTTTTAACTCACTAGTTTTATACAGGTACAGACGAAAAGTTATTCTCTTCAAACCAGTTAAAACATATGTAGGTGGCGCCCTCTAGAAGTAGGAGACATATTGACATCAAAATCAAATTTCTCATGTTAAAAAACTCCCATATACCAATTTTCATCCAAATATTGACGTTACTTCAGAAATTATCTGGAAAAAATCGAAATAAAATTGAAACTTCTACACCCTATATCTCCGAAACTAATCATTTTAGGGCATACATTTATACGAACTTTTTTACTTATTTTTACCTGCAGAATATGCTGCTAAAGTTTCCGGAATACAGTTCGGACCACCCTGTATATTAGTATTATAACTTTCAAGTGGTTCTGTATTAGAAAATGTTTATCATGTACGGCAGTATTATGGAATCAAATATATAAATTGTATAACAAACAAATCTATATTAAATATATAGAACAATATACTAAGGACTGGCAAAGGTTAGTCTTGGGTCGAGATTTCCGTATGTAAGAAGAGTACAATGCGTTTATGGTGTACTGAACAAAGAGAGAACAGTAAAGACGTTGCCAAACGTATGAAATGAATCGAGAAACTGTGCACATTGCTAGAGACGTGAAAGATATGTGTGATATAGCAGATTTGTCGCAGTTGACCGGTCGACCCAATCAGTACCTCTGTCAGTACTTAAAGTTCTAGGGAAAGGTGTACATCATGCGTTCAGCTTCACGATTTAATTACGTCTCGTGATACTTTATTTGTTTATTTATTAACGAGTCGTTTTAATTTTCCCTATAGCTTGAAAATTTTTAAGTGCAAGCTAGAAACACTTGCAATTTTGGTAAAAGTAAGTGGAATTGAGTTGGTTTTGGACAGTGGCCGGGCTATTAGAACTCTGAATTCAACAATCGACATCTCAAAATCTATTAGAAATAATTGATTGTAGTTTTTTCAAAAACTTTCTTAATATTTCTGCTGTATTTTCTTCGCAGACAGTAAGTGAAAATCTATATCAATAAAAAAATTACACGACTGCTGAAAATTGCTATGCTCTAAAAGTAAATAGATTAAACAACCTTGTCAATATTTACTTATGTAAACATATTGTAAAAGATCCTATCTTCAAAATAAAAAAGTTTCAATATCTCAAGTGTTTCTTGAGTTATGTCGTGTTATGTGTTAAAAAGTTGAGTTTTTAAATTATCGCGATTATTGACGTTTTCTCGTTATAAAAAAATGACACCTTAAAGATATCCTTATAATTCCATTTCAGATGTTCTCGGAAACTTTTCTAATGATTTTATCTAGTTATCTTTTCGAAAAAAGTTTTTTAAAAATAAGCGGTTTGCAATCGTGATTTTACTTGACTTGATAGGGAAAGGCGTACCGGCAACGCCGCAACAGCACTCGCGTCGCATTTCTCTCACTCCGACTTAGTAAGATCCCTATGCGATTTACTTCCACGCATATATATACCGACCCAAGAGTAACAGTTGCCAGTACGGTATAACAATATATAACCAACAAATCTTATTAAATATATAGAACTTTAGAACTGTTTATATTAACTGTATTGAACTCTAACTAAGCTTTAAATAATCTGTCAAAGAAGCTTATATTTGTAATTATTTTATGTTTTTTTAATAAGTTTTGAACTGTATAAAACGAAGTATTTTAAGCAATTAGATGCGTAATGTATTTTAATCAAATTTAAAATATTGATTGAAACGAACATTAATTAGGGAACACGGTAATAATTAGATATGCCATATTACTACATAATTTAAATTATCTGGCAAATTGAAACAGCAAATTCAACGGTAATTAGTGAAGTGGAGTCTCTAATTATTATACGGTATCTGACGGTTATCATTAAATGGTAGACTTTTCAAGGGCCGGTTTTGGATGGTTTGAAATATTCTATTTACAAATATTTTAGATCGAAGTTACTCTTAAAGATAATTATGCAGTGAGTATTACTCGGTGTTTAATTAATTTTTACATAATTAAATTACACAAAGGTCCCTTTAAGTTTTAACATTATTTAATTTATTTTTGTATTTATTTAGTCAGGTATTCAGTATTTAAATCATAAATTGGACAATATATTTATTTTAACAATGGTTTAATGGTATCCTTCTTTTAATGATTACTTAAATTTAATTTATTACTATTTATATTCTAACAATTATACTAGTAACCGCTATTTAGTAACAATTCATTTATACTACATATATTTAATAATCAACAATTCAAAATTTTCAACATATTAACAAAATAAGAACTACAAATAAATATTTAAAATACATTTTTATTTCTTTTATATCATTAAAATAAATGTATAAGCTATAAAATGTATCTGTCAACCATAAAAATATAATGCTACTACTAATATTAAATTTAAATATAAAAATTAGTATAAAATAAAAATAGATAATAATTATAGTGCACTTTGTGAACAATATTTTTGAAGCTTTTCTCTTTAATTAGACGAACATTATAACCAAACACACAATATATTCTAAGTTTGTAAAGTATAAAACCATACAATGCAAAGTATTATTGCTGCTTTAAAATCCCCTATAAACGATCCTAACAATAATGCCAATGCTGCCTCCTAAATAATTAATTAACGAAATTTAGTCCAAATGAACAAAGCGGCAATAAACGGTATAATACTGTAGTAATGACTCTAAACTCTATTACGGAACTATAACGATGACAGAGTGAGGAAGCCTAGTTAGCCAGCATTTCTACTAACTTATGATAATAAATCTCATAAAATCCTTAAGGGTTAACACTCTGACTACTGGTCCTGATAACCATGAAGTAAAACTTATAGAGATTTGTTTTATAATTCTTCTAATATTTATTTCGTATATTTCTTCTTTATTCTTTCTAACTTTAACTTTTTAACTAGTTCATTAAAAGCATTTAATATCATTCCTAGCTAACTCAATCAATAAACTAGTTTTATTTGGATACTATACAGGGTGTCCCATGTCCATGTGTTTTATAGGGATTATCGTACATGAGTAGAGATACAAAGATGAGGTTTTTACATCACTGTGCTACTTTTTTATGAAATTGAAGAAGCTATATACAGATTTCTCCATATTTTTACAGATAATGTATCTATGTTTCCGCTATAAGAACAAATACTAAAAACAGAATTAAATAAATATTTAAATGGCATCCACCGTATTTTTTTACTTTATTCGATAGAAAATTACTTTCTGAATAGAATGACATATCATACGTCAACTTTTGACATTCTCGCTTAATAAAAAAATGTATTTAAAAATTCAATCTAGAGTACCATGGCTATGTTAAAAACACTAATTCTTCATCAAGGAGCCTTGGAAAAATATATTTGATCGTCTAATGTTTTTGTGTCTTGTCCTGGCCAGTTAGAAAATGCTCAAATCGTATTTTTAATCATATCTCAATTTTTTTGAAATGGAACGAGGGTGGTTCATTAACAAATTTGGAAAAAGAATTTTTCTTACGAATAATTTGATACCTCACACTTGGTATTTCAAGTAAAATTTTCGTTACGAACCGCAAGTTATAATTTCAAATAAACCATATACGAAAATGTCAAAAGTTGACGTATGATATATCATTCTATTCACAGTGACATTTTCTATCGAATAAAGTAAAAAAATACCGGGGGTTCCATTTAAAAATCAAGAGTTGTAGTCATTTCCGGTGAAACCGGAAGTGACCGAAAACAATTGAATACGTCAATCAATCCTAATTTATGTCATATACTAACATACCAAATCTCGTTTAAAAAAATAAAAAAGTTATAGGGGTGAGCCACTTATGAGCCGTACCCGGTATAAAGTGTATGTTTGAACAACAGGATTACGGGACATCGTTGCAGCCACCCTTATTCAGATAATTTTGTTTTCTGTCATGTTTTCTTAATAAATTTCACCAAAAAAGAACTGTGCAGCTTTTAGAGTTACTGATATTTTTGAGGCACATGTGCACTAATTCTTCACACATTACCTAATGTGGAATAGTCGATAACCAAAATTTAACGTCGAATATATTATTTGGTTGATTTGATTACCTAATTTAAAAAAATGTCTACACGTCTGTGGCAGATTCATCTCTTCAAAAAAGTCTAATGGGTAGTTCACTACTTGTACTTAACAATCATGGTACAAAGAATACAAGGTATGATCGATAGCGGCTCCAATTTCGTTCAGTTCGCGCATACCACCTGTGACGTCACTATTAAAATAATGAATAAATAAAAAATAAAGAAAGTTGACAGGAGATCTGCATTTTTTGGGGTTATGGTTAAGAATTGTTTATTTTTAAGACTTTTTAGTTCATTTCATTTAATAATTACTAAAAGCAGCAGTTCCAAAAATATATTTAAAAATAATAATTACCTATTAACATGGATTTGGTCGATAATAGCCTTAGGTAAGAATACTAAATTTATTTCTATATTCGGTATAAAATTGTTTATTAGGTTTTTAGTTTATGGTAAATAATTTTCATGTTCATTGCCTCTGAATTCACATGAGGACAGAGATGAGGTTATCTATGGAAAAGTAACCACAAGAGGAATTATTACATCATTTAAAAAATGTTGGGAAGTTTATTGTTTCCCATCGAAAAGTAGAAAATGCCAATGCAGATGAACGTATTGTAATTGTGATAGAAGTAATTCCAAGGGTGAAGTTTATTATAATTAGTGACCTGTGCTTCTTTTTATATGTAGATGTTTCAGGTTTTGAGAATAAATTGGTTGAACGACACCCAAAATTTAGAGGAAGTATTTGCATACCCAGAATATGCCCATCGAGGATTATATTATAGCTCAAATTTCCTTTAATGGTAGACAATTATTCAATGCAAATTAGCTTTTTAAGTGACTGAAATATTAAATAGTTTACAATATGGTATATCACTAAAAATATATTACTTTTAGGTACAATTAGGGCCCGATACATTTCAAAAAGTAGAATATTATTTTATATTAAATGAGGTATTGTACCAACAATCAATTTATATTAATAACGGAGATTAAAAAATGACAGAATAAATAGTTCTTTTTTTTATACTACAAAAATAAACTATAGAATACAACAGTATTTAAAAAAAAAAGTTATGTCCCGGCCGAGTTTCGAACTCCGGTCTCTTGCTTTCTAACCCGACTCCTTACGCACTGCTCCATAGTAACTTGCTTAGCGATAATTCAATGACGGTATATAAACAAAAAAACAGGTTTATAAGAATATCTTGACGATTTGAACTGGCGCGCGGAGCGTGCTGACCAATAGCGCCTGTTATCACCTGTGACGTAGCGACCAACCTGCGCAATATCATACCTTGTATTCTTTGTACCATGCTTAACAATTGTAAGAAACTTGTACTTAACTATTCTAAGAAAATCTACAAATAAAATAATTATTTTTTGTAAACACTGACTGCTGCGTTAATCCAACGGAGACTAGCTTCTCATTAGTAATTTACTACTAAACAAATTTGCCTAACAGGCAAAAAATGCTTAACGTTTCGGGAAGTATATCTCTTCCCATCGTCGGAAGCAAAAAACACAAAGAACTAAGAAAAAACTATTTAAAATATTTAAATACAACTATTCAAGAACACTTTAGATTTTTTAAGTTTAATTAACACTTACCACCTGAGAACATTAATTACTTAATGAGGTAAAACCAAAAAGCCTCAAACTTTCTGTATGCAATATTTTTTAATTTCTTTTTAATTTTTACTTATGTTCATTAAAATTAAAGAAGCGATAGTCATACATTACTAACCTTTAGAGATGCCCGAGCAATACATTTATTTTTATTAGACTGTATTAAAAAGCCTCTTTTATTTTTCGTTCAGGGGCTATCGCTTATTTCATAATAATTTTTTGGTTGTTAAAATCTACTCTGTGCCTTGTGTCTCATGAATGCCGACAAATCTTAGATTTGTGAACATCGCCCTTTATGTATATTTATAATAATCTTTATGTTTTTTTTAATTCGAACATTTAAGGGTCTAGATGTTTCACCAATATAAAATTTATCACATTCAGATGGTATTTTGTATATTACATTTTTTGTTTGTGATCCAGTGTTCATTAGTTCAGTGCGGGTTAAAATGGACCTAAATGTATTTTGTGTTTTGAAGGATATTATGTCTATTGTTTTCCTATACTTCTTATTTTTTTAAAAATTCGCCCTTTATTTCAGAAACCAAGGGGCTAGAACAAATCTGTGTGTAGTATCTTTAGTTTCATAAAAAAGTAGTATAGTGATGTGAAAACCGGATCTTTTCATTACCCTGTAGATACTACCGATAGATATAATATCAAATATTTCTATACACTAATCTTTCAATTATTATAAAAATATATGATGCAATTTACGATTATTGTAAAAAAATAATTATGAATAAAATTATTTAATAATTTTGCTTTAAGGATTTAATATTAAATGCATTAAACATAAGTAAATATAATATTGGAGTGGCCTGGTAATCTTTGGAGCTTTACTGTAATATATAACTAAGTTTTGAATAATGCATACAATTAATGAAAAGCAATTTATATTTAATAGATTTATACAAATTAAATTAATGAATTTCGTATAGGAGAATAAATTAAATTAAATTTTATTATTTTAAAATATCGTGCGATTTCCAAATAAACATGTATTCAAATTGCACGAAAATGGAAATGTTTTTATGCCAACTTGGTTATTAAAGAGTGACTTATATTAAATGTAGTAAATTTTAATAAAACAAAATTAATAAATATTTTATTAATATCTATAAATACATTTTATTATTTCTGTAATGTTACTATACTATGCATGGATGTTTTTAATTTTCCATTATTTAATGTATTTTAAAAATTTAGAATTAATAGAATTTTGTAAAATCGCTTAATTCTGGGGCTTACTCAACTAGGTCGCACAATACAAATTCACCTCTAATATCCATTTAGTTGGTCATTGGCAAGCACTCTTTCATTATGAAAATAACAAAACAAACATTTACTGATCTGGATAAAATTGATAGTTAAATAGTAAAACTCACCCGGGGATACTCCGCCTCCTAACCACTGACATCACTGACATTCTATTCAATATATCCCATTCCATATCTTCCATCTAATTCTAATAATATTGGGTTAATAATCTTCAACAACTAGCTAGTGTCACTTGAAATAGTATAGGGGCTTTCCCCGGACGCAAATCTGCCGCTAAACAGATTCACATCCCAAGCGAATAGGCTAATTGGGGTACCTCACTACCCAACGCCGCATCGTGTCAATCGAGAACACAAGGGAGACCTCAAAGTCTCAAGACCAACCTCGAAGGCAAGACGTCACAAGAGGTTTTCTTCTCAATGGTCAAACGACCCGTTGCCTTACAGTCGATTTGCAACTTTTGTCAAAAGACTCGCAACGCCCAAATGTCAGCTCTGTGACAAAACACAACACTATTGCCGGCCGGCCCGTCTACTACTGACCCGCCGCGGGCAAGCTAAGCCTCCTCTTACATCACAATTTTACCTATCACAAATATTTACATCGCTTGCCAATGAATCATACTATTTTCTCTAATCGACTTTCAAATAGAGTGTTTTATTACTAGATAAAGAAATAGAGAGTTTCCGAAGGAATGCATATTCTTTATTAGAATAGTGAATAAATAAAAACATTATTATAAGGAACTTATTTTCCAAGTTTTACAATTTTTAATAAAAAATGTCTGTAACTATGTGGCGGTTTCGTCTCTCCAAAAAATTCTATATGGGTATTTCGAATTATTTTCAATTATATTCAATTTTTAAGTAATTGAATATATTGATATACATATTTAAATGTAATAGAAAAATGTTTATATAAAATAATATATTAATGTACATTATTTTTTACCAACACGCAATTTTTGATCAAAATATTTATTTTGAAAGAGCTACTGATATCAGATCGTTTGTATCAAAATAAACCGATCATGTAATTCTTGCTGTATGTGTGTGGGCGATGTTGCCTATATTACGTTATATTTGTGATATTAATAATTGAATGCAATCATTGAATATCAAACTAATTATAATTTCTTTGACTTTCAGCTGTAACATCAGCTGCAGGTGGATTAAAATGGGTTCGAGTGAACGTACCGCAGTACAGAGTACCCGGTGAGGTTGCTCAATTGCAGTGTGATTACGACTTGGGAAATGATACACTGTATTCGGTGAAATGGTACAAGGAACACGAGGAATTCTACCGATTTGTGCCAAAAGCATCACCGCCTGCTAATTCGTATAAAGTGGAAGGAGTACATGTCGATGTAAGTTAAAACAGTAATATTTTTAATAATTTTACATAATGTGATAATATTATTATTTTTATTAATTATGCATAAAATAATTATCTGATTTTGAACATTTTAATTTTGTTTCTCTAGTTATCTCTTTGTTGATCAGAGGTTTGGTGTTAATCGCATCATTTTATAAGTTTATTTAAGAGTCTATTACGCTGTACTGTTCGGGTCGCTCTCAGGGGTCGGGTAAGCGGCTGTGCGGCCGAAGGAAATATATATTATATTTCAGAAATCTGCCTAAGGCTTAGCCCGATCCTGTGGTGTTAATATTTATCATAAGCTAGTACGGTTTAAAGTTGTATAAAGAAAGGTTTTTTTAGAATTGTTTGGTGTGTAAAAGTTAGAATAATATTCAGTTAAATGAGAAACTCGAGACAAGTTGTTTTTAAAAAATGTTTTATTTAATAAAAACCGAAGTTAACAGCTGTAAGATCTACATTGGACTCAAACTAATGTACTGTTTGAGTCATATTTATAACGTTACAATAATTACAGTACAAGTACATTATGTGTACTAAACCTAATGTACAGGATGTAACTCCTCCACCCTAAGATGGCCATATAAACTTTTTAAAGTTTTTATGGCCTTATATAGTATTTTCATTATTTAAATGAATATTTTGATTTTTCTTATTTTTAATAAAATAATTACTTATTTTTGGCCATAAATAACTTTTACGGATTATATATAGCAAAAAGGATTATATATAGTAAAATTGCCCAAATACTTATAGTATTAAAATGTATTGGTTTAAGAAATAAATCATTATTTTCTTTTTGAGTATTGATTTGTTTTTGCAAATCATCGATTTTATTTAAATGAATATTATTTAAATTGAACAATTTTACATTGTCATAAATAGGTAAAACAAACCGTTTCGTTACATTTTAAAACAATATTAGGTAAATTCATTAGTTAAAATGACGTCATAAAATTTGTATATAACTTTATGTAATAAATTCATTAAATTCATTTATTACAATATTTAATTTACTTGAATGTTTATTATTAGCAAAAATTCATTATATAATAATTTATATAAAAATCAATAATTATATTTTATGACAATATTAATATTATATAACAATTATACAATTTATTATTAAAACGTATTTATTTATTTATTTTTATTAAAATATAGAATGTCAAAATTAATATTTTTATAAATGTTAATTTACAACAAAGTTACAAAAATTTATTCACATTTAAATTTTACGAAGCAATAATATTATTATACATATATTTTTTTTTACAGTAGTAACAAAGATAGTCATTAATTAATTAAAGTAGATGTCGTTATTTGATATTTATTATCTCTTAAAGCAGATAAATAAAACAATACATTCAGTTAATATGGAATGTGAATTACGAGGGGTAACTCAATAGTAAAATACATGTTGGTTTTTCATATAGTTCTTAATTTCTAACACAATTTTTAATATTTAACATATTTTCTTTTGTATGTTTAAAGGGTAGTTTTTTCTTGATATAAATGTTTGTTTTTTAATTGCATTCAGGCAATAAATGATCATATAATAAGTCATCATTGGTTTGATTATTTAAAAATTTGATATTTACGTATTTATTAATTATCGATTAAGTAAAATGCAAAGTTTTAGCAATTAAATAATAAAAACACAGAACCTTCCCGATAAACTACAATTCAACACATTTAATCAACTATAAATCACAAATAATACGTCAGGAAACTTTAATAAACACAGACAGCATTGAAACGAGCGTGTTGAAGTGTCTCATCACACTGGCGCGACCGACAGCGGTCCGTGCTTATCTTCCCAAAAATAAATCAATTTTATTTATATAATCATATTTCTAACACGGCCAATTCTGACACGGACTTCGCTCTCGAAGTCATTCTATTCGGAATCGGCTGTTGAATATCAGGAAGGAATACTTCATTGCTATCCACCAAAAGTGATATTCTGAGTAGTCAGTTGTTCTTATAGGAATTGGTATCTTAATTAAAGAGGTTTCTTTATAACGAATCCAGCTACTACTCTATTAGCTAATCAATTTACTCATAACCTTCCAGACTTTCAATACTCATTTATTACATTCTCAGAAATATTTTTTTTTCAATCTTATATGTTACATACTTATATGTTACCTGTTACTTCAACATTTAAACAACAGTGCAAAGCGTCCATTCTTTCAACAGTCAAATATAACAACAGTGCAAAGCGTCCATGCTTTCAACACTCAAATACTACCACAGTGCAAAGCGTCCATGCTTTCAACACCCAAATACTACATCAGTGCAAAGCGTCCATGCTTTCAACACTCTACAACAGTGCAAAGCCTCCATGCTTTCAACACTCTACCACAGTGCAAAGGGTCCATGCTTTCAACACTCTACCACAGTGCAAAGCGTCCATGCTTTCAACACTCTACCACAGTGCAAAGCGTCAATGCTTTCAACACTCAAATACTATCACAGTGCAAAGCGTCCATGCTTTCAACACTCAAATCCTACATCAGTGCAAAGCGTCCATGCTTTCAACACTCTACAACAGTGCAAAGCGGCCATGCTTTCAACACTCTACAACAGTGCACAGCGTCCATGCTTTCAACACTCTACCACAGTGCAAAGCGTTCATGCTTTCAACACTCTACAACAGTGCAAACCGTTCATGCTTTCAACACTCTACCACAGTGCAAAGCGTCAATGCTTTCAACACTCAAATACTACCACAGTGCAAAGCGTCCATGCTTTCAACACTCAAATACTACATCAGTGCAAAGCGACCATGCTTTCAACACTCTACAACAGTGCAAAGCGTCCATGCTTTCAACACTCTACCACAGTGCAAAGCGTCCATGCTTTCAACACTCAAATACTACCACAGTGCAAAGCGTCCATGCTTTCAACACTCAAATACTACATCAGTGCAAAGCGTCCATGCTTTCAACACTCCACCACAGTGCAAAGCGTCCATGCTTTCAACACTCTACAACAGTGCAAAGCGTCCATGCTTTCAACACTCTACAACAGTGCAAAGCGTCCATGCTTTCAACACTCTAAAACAGTGCAAAGCGTCCATGCTTTCAACACTCTAAAACAGTGCAAAGCGTCTATGCTTTCAACACGCTACAACAGTGCAAAGCGTCCATGCTTTCAACACTCTACAACAGAGCAAAGCGTCCATGCTTTCAACACTCTACCACAGTGCAAAGCGTCAATGCTTTCAACACTCAAATACTACCACAGTGCAAAGCGTCCATGCTTTCAACACTCAAATACTACATCAGTGCAAAGCGTCCATGCTTTCAACACTCTACAACAGTGCAAAGCGTCCATGCTTTCAACACTCTACCACAGTGCAAAGCGTCCATGCTTTCAATACTCTACCACAGTGCAAAGCGTCCATGCTTTCAACACTCTACCACAGTGCAAAGCGTCCATGCTTTCAACACTCTACAACAGTGCAAAGCGTCCATGCTTTCAACACTCTAAAACAGTGCAAAGCGTCCATGCTTTCAACACCTAAATATTACTAAAACATTACTAAAATATTACATTACTAACAGCACTCACACACTCACACATTACTCACAGTGCAAAGCGTCCATGCTTTCAACACTCTACCACAGTGCAAAGCGTCCATGCTTTCAATACTCTACCACAGTGCAAAGCGTCCATGCTTTCAACACTCTACCACAGTGCAAAGCGTCAATGCTTTCAACACGCTACAACAGTGCAAAGCGTCCATGCTTTCAACACTCTACAACAGTGCAAAGCGTCCATGCTTTCAACACCTAAATATTACTAAAACATTACTAAATTATTACATTACTAACAGCACTCACACACTCACACATTACTCACAGTGCAAAGCGTCCATGCTTTCAACACAATCATTTATAACACGTGCCATTCGTATTCTGATATCTACATAAACTAATTATAATTAATATTTTTATCATCATTTTTTTTTATATTTCTGCAATACATACCAAAACTTAAGTAGACAATGACTAATAAACAAAACTAGTTCAACCCATATACAAAAAATAAGTGCCATCTCAGTAATACATCTCATCTATTAATAATTTGCGTTTTAAAATTAGTTAGTTGAAATCCCCTGCATAAAACCACAGATAAAATAAACTCTTTTTTTTAAACTCAATTTTTTGCATTTTGAATAAAACAAATTGAGAAAAATAGAAACAAACATAACAAATGCAACTGAATAATATTACTATTTACGAGTAATAATTAATAAGTTCAGTTAGAATGTTTAATTTTCCTAATATTTTAATAAAATAAAAACATAACGCTTGCTGAGAATGATCCAATAACAAAATATCGCATGTATGACATGACTAATTTAGCCAAAACAACAAAACAAGACTATTTTAACCTGCAAGAAATAAGTAAAAAAACAACAGCAGCCTTGCAACCAAAAGCAACAATATTTATCACTTCGCCTGAATAAATACCGATCAATATATTGTCAAGACTTAAATATAGGCCAACCTGGGTTTACATCAAATTGGGAAAAATCATGTAAAATATAATTCTAGTAAACCAATTTGATGTAGATTCAAGGGAATCGTTCGCGTATACGTTGACCTGAATATGTTCTTATAATAAACATTGTTAATTAAACAATTAAAATCAGGTCGATGTAAGCATGATGTTTCAGGGCTAGCTCGTACTAAATATCGGTGCTGGAAATATACAAGGGAGATTTTTGAGCACGTACCCGCCGATAATTGGGACGAGCGGAAAAATATAAGATAGTGTGCTAAAGACAGGGGAGTTAGTTAGTCCATCGATGTGAGTCGTATTATACAGTCAGTAATTCGCGTTATCAGTCCGTTAGTAGAAGACAGCGCAGACTGAAGATGTTCCTGTAAGTACTTAGTTAACTAAACCATTAAGTCTTGGCATTCCCCAAAATTGTATTATACTGTGAACTTTATGTTAAATAAATGTGTATTTTATTCAATGGTTGTTTTGATTGAGAGAGAGAACCTGGTATAGCGACCCTAGCAAACAACCCCCAGCTAGGTCACTGGATATGATGACCAAAGGCCAAACGCCAAGATGGCGAAGGATATCATTATCCACCTAGCCACCCTCCCTGGACTCGATGCTTATGAGTCATATTTAGAGTTGAAATTAGAATCAAGAAACGCATGATTGTATAAAGGACCTGATAAAGACTATTTAATTAACTTAGTATTTATTTTTTTAACTTTTAGTTGTAAGACTTATTTCTTAGACTTATCTTAGACTGGCAGAAACTAATTTATTTTTGAGTATTTTTAGGTGACATTTATTTCCTAACATTGAGCAAAAATAAGGATAAAAAAAAAGGAAGGAAAAAAATACTTTCAAGGTAAGCTGAGGTAAAGTATACTCAAACCTACTACATTTACAGCTCCTGGGGAAATATTGTGTAGCTATGTTGGTCTTAAAGAACTGCTCGGATGATATTTTGTTAGTTGATTTGTTGTTATTTTTATTCCTAGTATCAACGTCACGTGACTATTTTGGCCTAGGATGTCCATTATTTTTTTAAAAAGCCGTGATTGTTTTAGAGGTACTAGTTGAATTTGATTATTTTTTTTCCCGAGTCAGGAACAATATTATTTATAATTTATGTTAGTAATAAAAAAGAAAAATAAACTGGCGATAGTTTGGTCAATATGTATGTATGTTGTTCTGTTTGTGCTGTGTTGTTTTCTGCAGTCTGTTTATTGTATATGTTTCCATGTTGACAAAACATGTTATTAGAAGCCACGCGACTTTTCCCAAACAATCTTTCACCACTTAGGACATAAAGGACATGTAATGTAGTAGGCAGAATTAAAAAGATACGTAACGATTTTTGTTTCTCAAGAAAGAATGTGATGAATTTCGCCATATATATTTTTTTTTCCTTCGTCCTAAATCAAAAGAAAATGTAAACGTTATAATAAATACTTACGTTTCTATTTTTGCTGAAGTACAAATAGTTGGAGGCTATTTTTAAATATAAATAATAATACAAAGTGCTTAGCTCGACTAATTAAATAGTAATAAGTAAAGTCATATTTTAAATCTTTATTTTTTATATAAATATAAGGAACCTAAGCAAATAATTAAAACTATCAATTTTTAATTTTTTTTAAGCAAATGCATTTTCGAAAAATATTTAAGATAAAATAAACTGTAGATATTTCACAGGTAACTAAGAAGAATAGTTTTATTAACGTAATTGTTATTCTGTTTTAGATATTAGAGATATGAATAAAATATAGTACTTACTCTTTAATCCTTCATGAATCTTTGTATCACACCTGCCGATACCACAATCAACACTAAGAAGTCGGAGGAAGAAATGAGTTGCTGTCTGGAAACACGTACCAACCACACCAGTAAGATGAAACTTTCCAGCATCACAAGCTCTGTTCAGTTGAGTAAATGTTAAACACGCCGCTCGCCTTTTTGCCTCGAATTCTAATGGATTGGAGATGTATGGAAATTTTGGATACGGATATGGAAGCAATAACCAGCCTGGAGAAAAAACTAATTTGGTTGGTTGAAGTAACAAGCCACTGAACCCATAATACCGCAGAGAAGCCAGAAAACCAAGAAATATTAACAAGTAAATTTTGTTTGGCTCGAATGAAAACAGTACACTAACGAAGAAAAGAAAAAATAATTGTCCAGTATTCCGCCGATCCCAGCAATTTTAAAAGGCCGTCGCCCGTTTGACATTGAAACCAAGCGCACGGACGAACAGATGTATACAATGAATAAGAAGGCAACCAGTCAAACAAAGGCAAAGGCAGTGCTGGCGTGTGCATTACTTAACTGATATGAGCTAGGGTTAAGGCACGTTAAAGCTTGAAGCTTATGGTATTGTTGAAACGGACGCAATGCACCAGGATGCCAGGAGACATATTTTCAGTACGGGTGGTATCGCGTAGGACCTTTTGTTTGTACGGGATTAAAGAGTAAATGATAAAAATATATATATATATATTTTTTTTGATTTTGATGAGTCCCAAGAAAATCTTAATTAAGCTTAATAGCACATGATTTTTTTTTATCGCTGGGGACCAGCTCTCCAAGCCAGGGGGATATGTCAAGACTTAAATATAGGCCAACCTGGGTTTACATCAAATTGGGAAAAATCATGTAAAATATAATTCTAGTAAACCAATTTGATGTAGATTCAAGGGAATCGTTCGCGTATACGTTGACCTGAATATGTTCTTATAAACATTGTTAATTAAACAATTAAAATCAGGTCGATGTAAGCGTGATGTTTCAGGGCTAGCTCGTACTAAATATCGGTGCTGGAAATATACAAAGGAGATTTTTGAGCACGTACCCGCCGATAATTGGGACGAGCGGAAAAATATAAAATGGTGTGCTGAAGACAGGGGAAGTGAGTTAGTCCATCGATGTGAGTCGTATTATACAGTCAGTAATTCGCGTTATCAGTCCGTTAGTAGAAGACAGCGCAGACTGAAGATGTTCCTGTAAGTACTTAGTTAACTAAACCATTAAGTCTTGGCATTCCCCAAAATTGTATTATACTGTGAACTTTATGTTAAATAAATGTGTATTTTATTCAATGGTTGTTTTGATTGAGAGAGAGAACCTGGTATAGCGACCCTAGCAAACAACCCCCAGCTAGGTCGCGACAATATTTTTTGACAAAAACTTCCTGTATTGCTATTTGTTATGCAATTAAAAAAACTTATTCCGAAATAAAATTTAAAACGGTGTGGCTAATATTTTAAACCAACCATTCTGCACCAATGTATTTACCAGTAATAAACAGATCATTAAAACTTATTCAGACAATTTCAGACCATAAAAACTTAATTAAACTTAAATCGCTATGAAATAATGCAGAAAATACTTGTTTTAATAACAATCACTGTAATATTTCCCTCCCTAACTTTATACAGGCTATCTGTTTAGGCTCTAAAACTGTAAAATGTTCCAACTGCTTAATATAAACACTGCAATGCTCAATCTAAATGGGGCAATGCTTCTGAGTTTTGCGACATGACGCTGTGACTCATTTTTTTTAAAATTTACTTTATTATACTCAACTGATTAACTGAACTATTAACTTTTCGTACTTTTCCAGAGCGACAAACATCAACCAATACTTTCAATTTGTAAACCTAATTAGAAACTTGTACTTATCTTATTCCAATGCATACTCTACGTTTCACCATGCCACTCAAAAGCTTATTGTGGTGTAAGCTCTATCCCACTTCTGATTTTAGCAATTAAATAATAAAAACACAGAACATTTCCGATAAACTACAATTCAACACATTTAATCAACTATAAATCACAAATAATACGTCAGGAAACTTTAATAAACACAGACAGCATTGAAACGAGCGTGCTGAAGTGTCTCATCACACTGGCGCGACCGACAGCGGTCCGTGCTTATCTTCCCAAAAATAAATCAATTTTGTTTATATAATCATATTTCTAACAATAGATATTTTTTATTATTTTTTTTAAATCAATTTTTTCAGCATTAAATTAATCAAGGTTTTCAAGATTTATGTTCGAATGTTAGTGTGTCGTATGTAACATTGTAGTAATAACCCTATTCCGAGGAATCTTTACTAAGGGGCTTTTTTAGTTCTTTAATATGTATAACCTCAGTTTTTGAAGGTTTACTTGCGTTAGCAATTTTTACTTTATTATGTTCAAGTAATTCCTTAATTATGTAAGGACCACTAAATTTAGATTTTGATTTACTTCTTTCAGATAGTTTTTTATAAACTTTCTGATTAACTTTAAACTCTAAATTTTCGTTACCTTTAATATTAGTTTTTGAGATAACTTTTTCTTTTTGTTCGTCAGTTTTTTGTACAACTTGATTATACATATCATTGATTTTTGTTTTTTGTGTATTCATGTATTCAGAGTAAAATGTATTCGAGATTAAATCTAAAGGATCTCTCGAATTTGTGTGTCCAAAAACAAGTTCAAAGGGTGTAAACTTTGTAACTGTGTGTGTAGTACTGTTATATGCAATAATAGCAAAAGTCATTAGTTCATTTAAACTTTTATCTTTATCTTTTGATTTTAAAATTCTTAAATGTTCAATTAAAGTTGAATGAAATCTTTCAATTGGTGAATTAGATTAGTTAGATTCATGATGTCCACTAGTTCTAAAATGAACATTATTTTAGTGAGCTTTTAAAAATTCTTTTACTAAATCATTATTAAATTCAGAACCATTGTCAGTAACAATATTTTCTGGACAACCAAAAAATGAAAAATAGTTAATCAATTTATCACAAACTGATTTTGCATTTTTATCATAAATATAAGCTTGACCAAATTTAGAAAATTAGTCAAATATAGTTAAAAAGTTTTGTTTTTCAAATATAAAAGTGTCTAGGTGTATAACTTGAAATGGCTTACAGGGTGTGTCAGTCTTGACTAAAGGAATGTAAGATTTTAATCGACTATATTTTTTTGTTTGACAAGTGATACAATCATTTATATAATATATAATTTGAGAAGTTGTATCAGCTATTAAATATTCTTTAAGAAATTGTTTTATTATTTGTTCATTGTTAGGCACAGTGACGTAATTAACATTATTTTTAAAGAGCATTTCGAACTTTACTTTTATTGTTTGGTGAGGTGACTTTGACACAATGTATTGAATAGACTTATTGTTTATAATTTCATCAATAATAGTCATTGTTGTATTATCATTGTCATTTGCATTAGAGTGTGCAGTTGCATCAGAATCTGGAGGTTTAACTTGTACGTCAGAGATAACATTTATTTTTGAACTAGAACCTTGTTCATCTAGCGATAAATTGTCAGCTAAATTTTTCATGTAATCTACGACGTTGAAATCTGAGTCGCCTGGATTTTTTATCATTGATTCATTTTCATACATATTAAGTTGTATTCTAGACAGTGCGTCAGCATTTGAATTTTTAGTTCCTTTTTTATAAATTATCTGATAATCAAATTCTTCTAAACGTAATCGCCATCAAACTAATTTTGAATTAGGTTCTTTTAAATTGAAAAGCCAAGTTAATGGTCTATGATCTGTATAAATATAAAATTTTCTTCCAAAAATATAAGGACGAAAATATTTACATGCCCAAACAATAGCTAAAAGTTCTTTTTCTATTGTTGAATATTTAGTTTCAGATTCGTTTATAGTTCTCGAAGCAAAAGCTATCGGTTTATCATTAGAAACAGTTCCTTGAGAAAGAATTGCGCCTAAAGCATAATTGTTTGCGTCAGTAGTTAAAATAAAAGGTTTATTAAAATCAGGATATTGTAAAATTGGTGAATTTATTAATAAAGATTTACAGTGTTCAAAAGAATCAACAAATTCTTTAGAATGAATTATTTTAGCATTTTTCTTTAAACATTTAGTTAAGGGTTTTGTAATTTTTGCAAAATCTTTAATAAATCTACGATAATAGCCTACTAAACCAAGAAATGATTTAATTTCTTTTTGGCTTTTAGGTATTGGAAATTTTTTAACAGCATTTATTTTATTAGGGTTAGGTTTAATACCTTCTTGAGAAACTATATGTCCTAAATATTGAATTTCTTTTCTTAAGAATTCAGATTTATCTAATTGTATTTTAAAATGATAAGTTCTTAATCTTGAAAATATTTGTTTTAACTTTTCGATATGCTCTTGTAAACTAGTACTGAAAATAATTATATCATCTAAGTAAACAAAACAAATTTCATTTTGTAAACCTCTTAAAATGTTATTCATTACTCTTTGAAATGTTGCTGGAGCATTTTTTAAACCAAAGGGCATTCTTAAAAAATCAAAATGTCCTGTATCTGTGCTAAAGGCAGTTTTAGAAATATCATCAGAATTTATTTCAATTTGGTGAAAACCATTAGCAAGATCTAATGTTGTAAAATAATTAGCTTTGCCTAGTTTATCTAGAATTTCAGTTATATTTGGTAAAGGAAATTTATCATCAATAGTTTGTTCATTTAATTTACGATAATCAATGACCATACGCCATTTTTGTTTATTTGATGCGTCTAGTTTTTTAGGTACTATCCAAATTGGTGAAGACCAAGGTGAATTTGAAGGTCTTATAATATTTTGAGAAAGTAATTTATTAATTTGACTTTTTACTTCATTTTTATGTACTTCTGGATATCTATAACTTTTAGTATAAAGAGGTGTTTCATTTTTTAATTTTATGTCATGTTTAATGGCATTAGTAAAAGATAAAGGTATATCTTCATGATGAAAAATATCTCGAAATTCTAAACATAATTTTCTGATAGCTTGTTTTTCTTCAGAATTACAATGATCAAGTCTTAAATTTTTTAAATTAGATTTTAATAAATTATCTTGATTTTTATTTACTTGTTCAATATTATTGTCAGAATTAATAAAATTTAATTCATTTATGTTTACTGGTTCAATGTCAAAAGGTTCAATAAAAGATACGTTTACAAAATTTGAAGAATTATTTAAAATAGTAGTAAACGCAAAGTTATTTTCTATTTTTACAAGACATTCAGGTATTTCAAATTCATTTGCTTTTTGATATTTTAAAATTCCATATCCATTATTTAATTTTACAGGTATTTTAATTTTTTGTGTACTTCTAGGAGAAATTACATGAGTACAACTCTGTATATTATTATTTGTAATAGGTTTATTCATTTTAGTCTGATATTCAATTGGAATTTGCGTATTAGGCGTTTTTAAAGAGAGAGAATTAAAATCTAAGTTAGCATTTAATTGCATTAAGAGGTCTAGTCCTATGAGACCGTCAAATTTATTTGAAAAATTAAATAAATAAAATTTATTTATACCAGGTGAATTAAAACTTGGAAATATAGGTAAAATAGCAACTTCATTATGAAAAGAAACAGCATGTGCAGTTTGAACTTGAAAAATTTCTTCTTTAATAAAATCTTGAAAATAATTATAAGCAATTTCTGGATTTAAGAAAACTTTTTGTACTACCTGTGTCAATTAAAAATTTTGCATTTAACTCAGGTAAAATAATAAAAGGTAATTCAATAGAATAATTATTTAGATATGCTATATCAATGGTTGTGTAGTCGAAATCATCTGAAAATTTTGATCTTCAGGAGATTCTAAAACTTCTTGATTAAAATTTTCTAAGTCATATTGATTATATTGTTCATCATAAAATTGATCATTAAAATTAGTCATATTTGGATAATTATAAGAACATTCATTACTGTTATTATATTCAAAGTCATTATTAGTGTTTTCAAAATCATTATTTGTATTTTGAGTGTTATTTTGTGTGTTAGCTTGTTCTGTATCTGAACGTGTTATAATATTTTGGTGTAAAACAGTGTTTCCTGAACTCGTGTCCATTGGTTCAACTCTGTTTAGTCTACTATTAGACGAACTTGGTTTATTTTGTCTAAAAGTGTTTGAATTTTATCTTTGTCCAAAATTAGGTCTTCCAAATTGTTGATTATTATTTGGCAAATTTCTTTGAAATTGATTAGATGTACTTGGTTGATTATTAAATTGATTTTGCCTTGGCATAAAAGTTTGTGTACCCGGTAATCTATCCCTTATACCATAATTAGAATAATTTTGGTGATCATTATTATTAAATTGACTATACATTGGTTGATAATTAGGTTTAAAAATAGGAATATTCGATTTAAAATTATGTTGTGGTATCGTTTGAGGTAATGATTGTTGTGTATGTGTATTATTATACGAGCGATTTTTAAAATATAGGAAATTTTCTTCTTCTTGAACGAAAGACATGGCTTTTTCTAGACAATCTGGATTTTTTAATCTTACGATTAATTGAAGATTATAAGGCAATCCATTTATAAAAGTTTTGAAAGCAAATTCTTCATAATGTCGAATTCTCATTAATTTTTCAGTTGCAAGTTCATTTCTTACATTTAATTTTGAAAATAACAAACTGCGTGAATCTTGGATACGCATTCCAAAATTTATAGGAGATTCATTTTTGAATGGTTTTAAATTAATTAAATCTTGTATTAAGCAATCAATTGATCTTTGATCAGCACAACAATTTATTAATGTATTTTTAATATCAGTCCATGTTTTTAGTTCTGAGCGAGAGACAATAAGATCAGCTGCTCTACCAGTTAATTAGTTAATTTTCCTAAGACAGTGTCTGTGAGACATATGTTAATTTGTGCGTTGGGATTTGCTACATCTTGAAAAGCTTTTATTAAATTTTCACATAATTTAAATATCTTTGTAATAATTTTGGATTCCCGTCAAATTTAGGAATATTATCTGACTGAAAACGTAATAAATTGTAATTTATTTCTGGCATTATTATCTGATTTGCAATATTATTATCAATAGAAAGATCGGTTAAATTATTGATAATATCGTTTATTATTTCGTCAATCTTGCTTTCTTTCGAAATACACTTAGAAGAGAGAAAAAACGATATGTATCCTTAAAAATTAAATTAAAGTGACAAAATTTAAAGAGAGATTATCTTAAAGCTAAATTTACTGTCACAAACTCTCTAACTTGATTAGTTCCGAAAGGCGTATTTTTTAATTTTTTATCAAGCAGCTTCGCGAAAATCACGAAAAGTCACGAAATTTCGTTTAGCACAAAACTTCACAAAATCTTCAAAAATTCAAAAAACTCCTAAAACTTCTAAACTAAATCTTCTACTTACAGGGTGATGCTTGTAGACATTCCTGCTGTGGGTTTCTTTTTTCTTTGTTTGTTGTTTCTTTTTAACCTACGGTTTCTTCTTAACTATGTCTGGGTTGGCGATGTTTGTCCTCACCAGACGTACTGTTGGACGGCGATGTTTGTCCTTCCAGACAGCCAGACAGAAGATCCCCAATATTCCCTTGAAGACCTACTGTTTTGTGGAGCCAACGAAGTCTTCAGTGTCTTCTTCTTTCTTGCCTCTCGTGACCAAGTAACGTTGGAACCCTGAAGATACCTAAGATCGGTACTATTTTCTTCAGGTCCCAGGAAGTATTCCGGATTAACACTTGGAAGCGAACGCGCGAATATTCACCTTAAATCGGTACTATTTAACACTCCGCGTTCCGGAATATCCTACCGACTGCGCCAGTTAAATGAGAAACTCGAGACAAGTTGTTTTTAAAAAATGTTTTATTTAATAAAAACCGAAGTTAACAGCTCTAAGATCTACATTGGACTCAAACTAATGTACAGTTTGAGTCATATTTATAAGGTTACAATAATTACAGTACAAGTACATTTTTATGTGTACTAAACCTAATGTACAGGATGTAACTATTCTGCTAAATGTTATAATATGTGATGTCCAGTTTAATAGATATATGGATGTGCACATGTTTGCGTAAGATATGTCGGATATAAAATACTGTTAAGAGTAAGCACTATCAAAATATTTATACTTTATAACTGTTGAGAGAAACGATAATCAGCAGCAAATACCAAGCAATTCGGCTGTTCAAGCAAGGATCTCGGCTTGTTCGACGCACAGTGTTGACAACTCGACTTGACACATTGAAAGATTTAAAAACAACTTGGAAAATTCAGATTAAAAGTAAAACACTAACCTAATATTAGAAAACGGAACTCCGATAGATAGCAGATCATTTAACAAACTCATTTTACTTCGATTCTTGACAGCTCTACAAAGTACCCACGTGTATTTGGCACAAAATACTTTCGTATGCCATCTGAGTTATTTAGAATTATTTTTCGACACCCTCTCACTCTCTTATTTTTCTGAATAAACACCAAAATAATTGGTATTTCTTCTTGAATAATAAAGGGATTTACAGGTTTATCATACATTTGCCTATTTATTAGTTTTGTCAAAGGTTTACTGTTTTCAGTAAAATCTCAAATGAGTTGTATAACTTCATCAGCTCAACAGATCAGGTGATTTACATTAGCCGGTATGTTCAAAGGTCAAACGTTAACTATTAAGTGTGACAAATCTAATATTTTTTTAATTTATTCAGTGTCTTCGGACTCTTCTCGTTGGAATATCGAAAGTCGTTCTCAGAATATTTTTAATGTATTTATATATATTTTTTTATGAGTTCGTCGGGTCAAAGTTGTTTAAAGAAAGTTTATAATATCATTATTAAAAACTTTTCCACATTTTAAACAGGAAAACCATTACTATTACATATACAGGGTGTAAGAAATAGACGACCGCAGAAACACGCCTATGAGATTTTTTTGCAAAAAAAATGTTTAATTTTATAGTTTTCTTGGCATTTTCCGGAAAATATTCTAAATATAATTATTTTATAGTTCTTCGGGACAATGTTGCCACCTGCTACGTTATCCACATTCTGTAAGTTATAAGTTGACATTCTTAAATTTCTCTAAAATAAAAATTAAACTCTAAATAATATTTTCAATCGTTTTCCTCAACAGTTATAGCGCATAAATATTTTGATAGTGATCCAACATATCTTACGGAAACACCGCGCACATCCACATATATATTAAATTAAACCTCACACTTTCAGCAG
This sequence comes from Sitophilus oryzae, assembly GCF_002938485.1. Classification (NCBI taxonomy): domain Eukaryota; kingdom Metazoa; phylum Arthropoda; class Insecta; order Coleoptera; family Curculionidae; genus Sitophilus; species Sitophilus oryzae. The sequence goes on along the minus strand of NW_022146952.1, from coordinate 647,537 downwards.
AATATAATTTTAACGTTTACTTATCAAACAATTCTACATAAATGCATTAAAAACTTTCTTTGTACAACTTTAAATCGTATTAACTTATGATATAAATATTCCGAGACCGAGATAACACCAAGATCGATGGGCCCAATAATGCTGAATAAATCGAATATGTTTTCACCTTTTTTGGCTCTATGAAAAAGTTTTTTAAGCTTTATGAAAAAGAAAAGGGTTTCTATAAAGGCTTTTGGAAATTCCGGATAAGTGAACTCATAAATCTGGACAAACTCCGGAGAAATATAATGTAAAAGCCGCAACGGTTTTTGAGGTTAGGCTTCCCGGATGCTTTTTCAAATACGGGCCGGACCGCCCGGACACTTTAAAAATTCGGACATGTTCGGGTAAATCCGGACGTATTGAAACCCTATTTTGTCGAATTATTCGACTCAGCGCCCTCTATTAGATAACGTTCCAGGTCAACGTTTGACTTACATTTAAATACAGGGTCCGGCAATAGTGCATCGGGCATCTGTAGCTCCTAGAATAAAAAACTTGGAAATTTTGTTTAAGTGTAAACCTAAAGTACGTACGATGATGTATTCAAGGAAAAATATTTTACACTTTATTTAGCCACCCTATAGAAGTTAAAATATTTTCCTGAAATACATCCTAGTATATACTTTAGGTTTGCACTTAATCAAAATTCCCAAGTTTTTAATTCTAGAAGTTACAGATGCCCGACGCACTATTGCCAGACTCTGTAGATCAGCTTATGAATTATAGGTCTACAGTTCATTAGATATATTACTCATAATAGCAAACCTCTGAAAATGCTAAAAAAAATAGGGAAATTTACGTTAAGCCTGTAAAAATTCTTTTATTATTGAAAAAGAAATTTATTTTACTAATAATTAAGTAATTATTACTTTTACTAATAAAATTACTAATAATAGTAATTCGTTTTTAATTTTATATTATTAAACTATTGAATTAAATTTTCTTACAAAGGTTTATTTTTGCAAGTTTAGTTAAGCAAAAAGAATTAGACCAGAAACAGAAGAAGAAAAATTGCAAGTTGGAGTGTAGTGGCGCTTTGACGTAACATAGGGAAAAATCAATTATTCAAGAGTCGATTCACTCGAGGCAAAACAGAAAAAAACGTCAGCATAATTTTATCTACTGCAGTAACTGTCGAGGCTGGTAAAACATTTCTTTGGAAGTCACAATTTGATAACGCTGCGAGCAAAATCGATTTCGCTCGTCTTTCGAGTCACATTTAGTCGATCAGAGTAAATTATTATGAGCCGAACAGCAAAATACAGACAGCAATTCTGAGATCGTGTCTCGCATTTTAATAATTCTTCTAAGATATGCTGCTTTGTTCTATGTCGGGAACTTATAGTTATAACAACGCCACGAAAATTTTTATTTCTGCTAGCTTTGATATAATTTCGTTAGATAATGGTCGTTACGTTCGTGGAATCTTGGAAATTCGTTTTCCCAGTCGGAGAGTTAATTTTGAGTTATTTTCACCCTATTATTTTCACCGGGAATAATAATAGGGGATTCTAAGCTATCTTGTGATAACTGAAAAATTAGTTCTTTATAGTAAAATTAGATTATTAATTGAGTTGAAATAACAGTAAGCCGTTTATGCATCAATTATTGTTTAATAGGGAGACAGTATTAAAAACCTTTTTCTGAGGATGCTAACGTAGTTATAAAAGAAGTTATAAAATGTACTTCGAGAATTGTAGAAAAGTGATTTATGCTCTTTTTTATAATGGAATTGAGACATCCTGTATAACTAGTCAATATTTAAATATTAAAATCGCAATCGCACGTTACAGTCACAACCATTTAAAAATAGCAATCGCAGTTTCTATTGCGACTGGAGACTCGCAGTTTTGCTTATCTCTAGTAAAATTGCTTTGTGCGTTTTATAAAATCAACCTTGCTTGGTTAACAATTATTTATTGTTATTTTTGATATAAAATTTATATGTTCCTCTGTCGTGTTGTGTTTATTTATTTTTAATAATTAAAATACGCAGATGCGAAACTTTCTCTAGAAAATCTGGGATTTCAAACAATGTTTATTCAAATGAATACAATATTCAATGCTCACAGGCTAAAGTTTTCTATAGAAACTATCTTTATTCACAATAATAGTAATATTTTTAAACAACCAATTATTGAATTCCCCTACTAGGAAATTGACCTAAAGAAATTCAGTTCATTCTAAGAAAATTGCATGAATCCTTGTGCCACAATCTCAGTGGTAACTGAGATTATAATAATATTTACTAAATATTTCACGTCTCAATCGCTAAACTTCGTAAAAAAAAGTAAAAGTAAAAGTCTTTATTTCTAGAGTGGTACATAGTTTTACAAATTATAATAAAATATAAATAGTAGTAACCTAGTTACCTAATCAGTAATATAATTCATACAAGTACGTGAATTCATAATAGATATCAATATAAATATTTACAAAAATAGCCTTACGTAATTTGCTTAGAAAATTTACACCATCGGAATTTGACGATCACTGCAATATTTTTTTTTAATTGTAGGTCAGTGTAAATAATGTGTTTATATAATGTAATATTTATTTAAAAAAGATGTGGTGTATTGATTTTACCTGTTTTTTTTTAATTTTTGTTTTAAATAACTTATTACTATTTAATATTTTTGATATTTTAACTCACTATTACTACCATTATACAGATATTGAATTTTAAATAAATATTGAGACACCTAGGTTTCTATGTGAAACCTGTGTGCGTCTCATTGTTTAGCTTTTTCCTAGAATATAAAATTAATATATTTAATTGTCTTACATCTAAGTAAAGATTTGGTTAATTAAACTTAATAACCAATAAAAATGAATCTAGCTATAATTTACTTAATAACTAGAATAAAAAATAGCGTAAATAAAGGAAAGGTAAATAACATAAGGTTTATAAATCGAAAAATATAACTAAAAATATGACAGGCATACATTGTGTTTCTACTCAAAAATGTGTTGAAAGACTGTTTTGTAATTTTTATAAACATATTCTCTACATTGTAGATTAATTTATGTATGTTACTTATTCTGCGTATCTCCAGAGGAATACAATTATACAATTTTGGACCCATATTATTTACTGAGTTTAGACTCATCGCAGTTCTGTTTTCCGGGAGCATAAGGTGTTTTTTTGTATTAGCTCTAGTGCTATAATTATGATGTATTGTTTTCTTTTTGGTGCCTAATTGCATGAATCTAACGACATTTAAGATGTATATATGTCGAAGATTGGGGACAGTCTCCGAATATAGCCACTCAGTGTGAAATAACTTCGGTTTTCTAAATATTACCTTTAATATATAATTTTGTAGGATGTTCAAAGGCCTTAAAACTCTTTTGGATGCATTTCCCCACACGAGAATGCCATATCTCAGAATAGACTCAACAAATGATCTATATATTAGGATCATCAGAGATTTGTTCATAAATTCTCTCAATAGATAAAACTTATAAATCAAAATTCTAACTGATTTTGCAACTTTATACACGTGTCTATCCCATCTCAGATGCTTGTCAATAATAACTCCTAGGTATTTTACTTCGCTGACTCCTTGTATTCGTTTTGAGTTTTGATTTGTATTAATAGTGTCAAATTCGGGTCTGTTTTTTTCGGTCAATGAAAATGCTACAAACTTTGTTTTTTCGACATTAATAGAAAGTTGAAGATTGTTCAGCCAATTGCAAACCTTACTGAAGTTATTTTCTGCTATTTCTTTAGCCTCTTCCCAGGAATTACCATTGACAATCAAAACCGTGTCATCGGCATAAGACAAGAGAGTCCCATCGACACTTACCTCCTTAAGAAGGGAATTCATATATATTATAAATAAGATAGGACCCAACACTGTTCCCTGAGGAATACCTATTCTTACTGTATTGGGGTCACTGAACTGATTATTTATTTTGACCATTTGTTTTCTGTCTTGTAGGTATGATTTAAATAGTTGCAAAGTTAGGCCCCTTATACCATACTTAAATAGGATTCCCAGGAGAATGTGGTGGGAGACCGTATCAAATGCTTTTGCCAAATCCAGAAAAATTGCGATAGCCTTCTCATTATTGTTAAGACTATGTGACACTTCGGAGATCAGTTTCCATATTGCATCTGCAGTACTAGCTCCTTTTATAAAACCGTATTGATTATTTGATATAATGTCATTTTTTTCAAGAAAAGCCAACAATCGGGTTTTTAGTGCCTTTTCTAAAATTTTGCTAAAATTATTTATTAAACTGATGGGTCGATAGTTAGTAACATTACATTTATCTCCCGACTTGTATATAGGAATTACTATGGAAACTTTAAAATATATTGGAACATTGCCGCTTTGGAAAATAGTATTAATAATATGTGTTAATGGCTTTAAAATATAGTGGTTTATTCTCTTTACTAGTTTAACTGAAATACCGTCGGATCCAGAAGAACTATTATTTTTTAATTGGGCAATATACTGAATAATTTCATTTTCAGTTACAGGTGTCAGATATATTGAATTTGTATTATGAAACTTTAGAACAGGAAAAGTTGTGGTTTTCCCAAACTTATCAGCCATTTTTTGACCAACATTTATAAAATAATTATTGATATAGTTTGCCAAGTCTTTGTTATCATTAATTACATTGCCATTTTCTGAAACAATGTGGTTACTACAATTTTCATCATGAACTGAGTCATTAGTTGCCTCTTTAATTATTTGATAAATTTTCTTGAAGTCTTGTTTATTATCATTAATTTTATTTCTGTAAAAATCGTTTTTTGTTTTACTAATGATTTTTTTTAACAAATTTCTATGAGTTTTATATCTTTGTTCTGTATCAGGATTTTTATCTTTCATAAATTGTTTTTTTAAAAGATCCCTTGTCTTAATTGATGATATAATACCCTGAGTTATCCACGGTTTTATTTTCTTACTACCATATTTATAATATTCCAAAATTTTTGAACGTTCAATATATTGCTGCAAAGTGTTTACAAAAGTCGCAACTGCCGACTCAGGATTATTGTCTTGCAGCACCAAATTCCAATTTTCGCTGTTAAGTAGGTTATCTAGTTTATTGTAATTAATTATGAAATTATTACTTGTGCTACTTACATTATTGTTACATTGAACTTTGTTCGGAAAATCTTGAAATAAACTCAACATTATCGGAAAATGATCCGTTATTGGCGATTGAAAAATGTATGACTTAAAACTTGTATTCTGATGTTTTATTTTATTTTTAAGAAATATGTGATCTAGGCAGCTCTGTGTATATGAGTCATCTCTGGTTGTGCCGTTTATATACGACTGAAAACCGTAATGACCCAGTATAGCGTTGTACTCCGTTGCTATGTCAGAAATACTATCTATATTTATATTTATATCTCCTACAAAAATTACTATTTGATCTTCTAGATTAGAACTAAAGTAATCATTTAAATCGGTTAAGAAAAGGTTAACATCAGATGAAGGCGGACGATACAATGAGATAACTGAAAAAAGCGTATTATTCAATGTAAATTTAATTTTTGTTATAGTAACTTGAGATTTGGGAAGTTTTGTACTATTAATAGTTTCATTAATCTTTGATCTAATAAATATGAACACTCCATCGTTTTTATTAAAATTTCCAGAATCATAGTAGCTAGTATATCCCGGCAAACAGAACTGATTAGAGTTATCAATCATCCAACATTCGCTTAGTACAATTATATCGCAGTAATTGATTTTATAGGCTTCCAGAAATGTTAAAAGATTGTCAAAATTTTGCCTTATACTACGTATGTTTAAATGTATTAAACTAAGAAGTTTATTACTTGTGCTATTGTTTTGATCAAGATTGTTAGGATTAATTATTACGGGGATAATTGCACTGCCTGATATTTTCTCTAGTATGTCGGATTCAGTTGAATTCATAATTCAAAATTAAAAATAACAATTTATACCTTATATTTCTAAAATTACTATTCTAGTTTAGCATTAAAATTAATCTTCTCCCTAGCAAGCCGACACTTCTTGGCTAGAATAGGGCAGTGTCTTTCATCTTCGCTGTCATGATCAAACGGTTGATCAGCATTGAATTTACCGTGCACATAAAAACAATTTACACATTTCTTAACCTTCTTATCACACTTTAATCGGTCATGTGGACCCGCACAATATGTACACTTTTGATCTTCACGACAATTAGCGGATTTATGCCCGAACACTCCACATCTGAAGCAGCGAATTATTTTTAGGTTTTCATGGACTTGGCAGCTACTCCACCCCAGATCCAATCTTGTGTTGACTAATTTGTTGTATGTGTGTCCAGCTGTTTCAGCAAAAACTGTCCACTTTTTGGATTTTTTCGATTGTCTTGTAAAAGTTATTTTTATTTTATCGTTTTCGTTTAAAATTTTACTGTTCAATAATTTTAGGTCTTGTTGTAATTCTTCACTCTCTTTATATTCTTTAAGTAGCCCAGTTATTTTTATTTGTGGTTTGAATTGGTCTTTCATCTCAATGTTATACTTTGTATCTAGCTTACTTTGAACATGTGTTTTTAATTTTTCAAGGTTTTCTGCACTGTCGCTTTTTATTATGACACAACCACTTTTTGTGTAGTTATTAGTTATAATATTTGATAGGCGCGCTGGCAGCTGGCGGGATTTATTTTTTGTTTTAATTCTTGAATTTAGCTTCTTTTGTTTGTGATTTTTTGGTTTAATTACCAATGTTCTTTCATGACAAATATTCTTATTTTCTTCAGTTTTAATAGCGCTATTGGTCAGGGCATCAGCGTATGACAAAATTTTTTGTGGTTTAGTTTCTAGTTTCCCTTCTATTTCATTTAGTTTTTTTAAAATTTTCTTACTTGTTGTATAGTCATCCCACATCCTTTCCAAATTATTTTTACAGGTTGGACCATGTAATTAAATTTTTTATAGCTTCCATTTGATTTAGTTGCTTTTTAGTTATGTTCAGACACGTTGTATGATACCATGATCTACATTGGCCTTCGCAGAATATTGATAATTCATTATCACTTATTGATTTATTGCATGTTTTACACATCTCACTGTCCTCACTTGAATCATCCTCGCCCGTATTGCCGGCGGGCGGCATTGTTTTAGTTTTTGTTTATCGATGCTGTATCAATAATACGCATATTACTTTACTTAGAATAACTCGCGCACGACGTTGTTAACCGGTCAACGGCTAGAACTGAAGTGTATAAACGTTTTTAATTTGGGATAATTAGGTTCAGTGTGTACTATACAGCGTGGTCCGAATTGTATTCCGGAAACTTCGGCAGCATATTCTGCAGATAAAAATAAGTAAAAAAGTTCGTATAAATGTATGTCCTAAAATGCTTAGTTTCAGAGATACAGGCTGTAAAATTTCATTTTTATTTCGATTTTTTCCAAATAATTTCTGCAGTAACGTCAATATTTGGATGAAAATTGGTACCTGGGAGTTTTTTGACATGATAAATTTGATTTTGATGTCAATCTGACTCTTACTAGTAGAGGGCGCCACGTACATATTTTTTAACTGGTTTGAAGAGTAATAACTTTTCGTCCGTACCTGTATAAAACTATTGAGTAAAAAAATATACATTTACGACGTTTTCTACGTAAAAAATGTCTCTTGGTAAAAATCGCTACGAGTGTTGGTTTTTGAAATATTTGGAATCGAAATTATCAATACCTGTCATCATTGACATAAATTAAACATGACTAAATAGTTATTCGACTGTGATCATAAATTTGAAGTTTTTGTGTCAAAAGTTCAACAGAAACTGTTTTATCATCATTTTTTTGCAGAAAAATTTATGATTAAGTTGAAAAAATAAAAATTTACCAAATTTATTATTTCAGTGAAATAACTATTTACTCAACGTGTTTATTGTTCGTCAATAATGACATGTATTGACTATTTCCATTCTAAATATCTTGAGAACGGTTGCTCATGGCGATTTTTACAAAGAGATATTTTTTACGTAAAAAGTTATAGAGATGTATATTTTTTTCCTCGGTAGTTTTATACAGACACGGACAAAAGTTCTTACGCTTCAAAACAGTTAAAACACATGTAGGTGGCGCCCTCTATCAGTAGGAGTCATATTGACATCAAAATAAAATTTTTCATGTCAAAAAACTCCTAGACGCCAATTTTCATACAAATGTTGACGTTACTTTAGAAATTATTTGGAAAAAATCGAAATAAAAATGAAGTTTCTACACCCTGTATCTCTGAAACTAAGCATTTTAAGACATACATTTATACGAACTTTTTTACTTATTTTTATCTGCAGAATATGCTGCCGAAGTTTCCAGAATACAGTTCGGACCACCCTGTATCTCGCTATTGATTACAATGAGACCGCTCACTGGGAAAAATGTTCGGCATCATGTTGCGAATGAAGTTATGGTCATCAAGTTTCCTGTTGCGTGTGTTTGTTAATCAACATGTTGCTAAGCATATTGACCAGTATTTTGTTCAATACTGACATATATAAACGGCGGACAAACCATACATATTGATTTATATTGATGCATATACAACCTATATTAGCAGAATGTCAACAAACCGTATTCGTTTACAGTTTGATTTGGCCACAGACTTAAAGTTTCGCCATTGGAGTAGTTTCAGGACCTTCATACAAACAAGCAAAGAGTTTTAAATAAACAAAAATCTCTATTTATGCTAAAAAGTATTTAGGAATATCATAAATGGTACTTAAATGATATGATATTGTCAAGGTGTACATGGCGACATCTGTCGGGGAACGAGTCATGTAGAAGAAAAGCGATTTGTGTAATTCCCAATCAGATAATTTTCGAACGTTTGAGAAGCAGCTGTTAGGATGTATATAACCGCAACCGCGCTCAGCAGTTTAGTTTTTGTTTTGAAATACGGTTAGTTCTTGTATAGCGAATGTTGACAAATTGGTGAAGGGTTTTTAAATAGGTAAATTTGTGTTGTAATCAGTATAAATTGTGTGTAAATAATAAGAAAATACATTTGTTAAGTATTCCTTCGTGAGTTTAAATTAGTGAACCCACGGAATACGTAACAATACCATTAAATATAATATCAGAAAAAGGAATAAACAGAATGCTATATAATATCAAATGTATTTTCGACAATATATTTTATATATTATCAAGACAAAATATAACAACAAATAAGAGCTATTACATTCTACAGTCTGAAATAGTAACTTACTTGCGAAGGCTATGTTTTCATATTATGTTGTGTAAAAATCGCGCATAATTAGCTTAAATTGCGCAATTCACAAGTCTCCTACCCTCGATTCGAGTAAAGTCCTCCACTTAGACACTACTTTTTTTTAATTGCAGATGAGCAAGTCAGACAACAGGAAAGTGGTGCTCCATCCCGTCAACTGGAAGAGTAGCGGACTTTTTCGATGTGAAGTGTCAGCGGAGGCGCCATCTTTTGCTTCGGCACAGAGCGAGGCTCGAATGGAAGTCGTATGTAAGTAGAAGGAGTGTGTTTGATCTGCTTTAACTTATACAAGAGACCACTTTAATTTTACTGAGTCTTGGTTTTTAAATTAGGTGAGAATTAAAAAGATAGAAGAGTGCAACTCTTAATTAATACAACATCTAATACTCGTGCTATTAAACAGGAAGTTATTATGATTAATTCATGAATATTTAATCATTTTTAATTTTATGCAAATGTTCCTTAATGACATGCTAATATTTTGAGGGGGTGATTCTTGGGCCTGTTATAAGAAAAAAAACTTCATATAAATGTATGTCCTAATCATCTTAACTTTTCAGATACGTATAGGGTGGTAAAATTTTCTATTTTTTTTTTCAAAATATCTCTGATGTTTTTTTTGATACACGTCTTCCATGCATCAAAATGCATATTTTGATAAACAAAAAAAAGTTTTATTTCTTAATTTCCTTTCAGCCGACGCAGATATTACTACCACGCAACAGTCACCGTATCAGATTTTCAGCAATTTGACACTGAAGTAAACTGACATAATTTTTTTAAGCAAAAACTATGCAGCGGATGAAAAAAATTAAGAGATAAAAATTTTTTAGAAATGAATGGAGATTTTATAAATAATTTTTAATGTAAGAGAAATTAGTGGTGTACCAATTTTTTCTTCAAAAGTATTCAATGTAAAACCCGCATGGACGGCACTGGTTGAAATAAATACAATAATTTTTTGCGCATCAAAAAAGGTATATGGTGCATAGAAGATGTGTATCAAGTTTCATAAAGATAGCTATAAAATCAGAGTTATTACGAAAAAAAGGTTTTTTTAGATTGACCACTCTGTATCTCATAAATTAAGATGTTTAGGACATACATTCATATGAAGTTTTTTTCTTAGAATAGGTCCAAGAATCGCTCCTTTAAATATTAGCATATCATTAAAAACCGTTCAATGTTCTGTCATAATACTATTAGAAAATATGAGGATAATTTATTTACTTTTGAATTTCTTTCATTATTCGATAACCAAATGCATTACATTAAAATTTACCGTGATTTTTGAACTACAACTTCTTTACGCGCGCTTGGAGTAAAAATTCAAGGCCGTGACACACGATCTAGTGGTAACGAAAAGTGATAACGATCGAAAAAGCGGTAAGCCAATGGATAAGTTGAGATGGGTTTTTGGAGCGTCGTAACTTGGGCCCTATGCCCTATGTGAGCTAGAGCATTGAAACATGGACTGTAAAAGAAATGATTGTCATAATATTTTGACGACGTTTCGTACACTATAAAACCCCATCATCAATGATGAAAAAATCGTACGATTTAAATGAAATTTGGTATGTCGATAGATTGGACCAAGGCCAAGTTGACCGTGTTCGACATATGTCACTGTGACAGTTAGTTTTGACGTAGGAAACGTCAAAAGTTAATGTAGTCCGATCGTGACCAAACTTGGTGGTTAGGCTATGTGATATGTAGGTATCGACGTATGTGAGCGACGGTGGACACGGTTCCACCCTGCAAAGTTGGATACAACGTTTCGGTTATATCTTCATCAGGGTGGGACCAAGGATTTGATATTGAAGAAAAATGTGGGTCGATTTCGGCATAATTGTGGACGGGCTACAGGATTACGCCTTCGACGTTTCGAGCCGATGCATCTAAATGGATGCATCATCAGGATGTAATCATCAGGATTTTTCTTAATTATAGGTCGATTGGAACTAAACTTGGCACGTGGATAGAGGTACCCCAATGGAGTCCTCAGACGGACAGACAGTCATTTTAATACAAATTTTGTGAAAGTGAATCAAGTTATTTATAAACTTTTAATTTATTACTTTTTTAACATTTCAAATCACACTTTTCTAACAACGTCTTTCAACACAACTTTCTTTGTTTCAGCTGTTAGTAAAAAGTTTCACTTCAAAATATGCGCACATAGTGCACACACAATTTTTTTATACATATATTTATTAACATCCTATAAAATGTCTTTATTTTTCTCTACTATAATACAAACATATCTCAAAATTATGAACCTATTAATCTTGACGTTTAAAAATAACCTTTTATAAAGAAATATTTCCTTGAGATTTCAGAATCATAAGAATTTTTCCGCCGTTGGTAATATAAAAACCTTTTTTACATTGATTCAATTTATTTTCGGTCTTTTTGGCTGTATAAGGTAATACTTTTTTTTCTGGAAATTAGGAAGAAAACGATGTTTTTTATTGACGAATAGCCATTTTATGCCAACCATAAATCTTTTTGACACAAGAGACAAAATGTGTCGAAAACAAGGCGTGATTTATTTATATAATAATATAATATCGATATAATAGATAAATAAAATAACAAATACCCTAAATAATATGTACGTATTATTAGATTACATTAGATTTATTAGCTCCATTCAATATAAATACAACAGTACTTAAATTATAGGATCGTCGAGAAAATAATTACATTTATAGGTATATAGAAAACAATATCAATTTTACGACATATAAACTAAACAAATACAAATATGAAACAATAAATAAAATAAATGCACTTATACACCAACAAAAAACAATTATTCCAGTTAGAAAAATATTAGTATACTAGTGTGTACCCGCGACTTCGTTCGCGTCGAATTAATCATTTGTAATGGTGGTAATAAAGCATAGCAAGAATTTCCATTAACATATAAACTGAATAAAATTTTCTCACATTTATGTCAGCACGAGAAAAAAACAATATGGCGATATTATTATATAACTTGGTAATATTTGAGGGGTAGTTTCATCTCGTTGGAATTTGACTTTCGAAAAATTCGTTTGCCAAATATAAACTTTTTACGTCAAGCAGTTTAAGCAGGATCGTGGATAATCAATTAACCAACTTTTTGGAACACTCTGTATGATTTTTTAAAAAAATTAAAAATATGTAAAAAATAAAATAAATTATGCGTGTCCAGGTTTCCCGAACTTTCCCGACTAACCGTTTTTTAAATAACAAATATTGTAATATTTGAGGAGCGTTTTGATCCTCTTGGAATTTGAGATTCTAGAAACCCCTCCTTATCGAACCTCTACATCCCACAGTCTGTATACATTTTTAGAAATCTTAAAATATGTAAAACAACAAAATAAAATATACGTGTTTAACAGTTTTTCCGAAAAACTCACCGGTTTTTAAATAAAAAATATTCTAATATTTGAGAGGTGGTTTCACCCCCTTAGAATTCGAGTTTTGAAAAATCCCTTCTTATCTAACCTCTACACCCTAAAGTCAATCCGTTTTCCAAAAATCAGCTTTTTACGTCAAGCGCTTTAAGCAGGATCGTGATTAATCAATGACCAGATTTTTCGAATCACCCTGTATACATTTTTAAAAATCTTAAAATATGTAAAAAACAAAATGAAATATACGTGATTAAGCGTTTTTTCGAAAACTTGCCCGTTTTTTAAATAAAAAATATTGTAATATTCCACCCCCCTTTTTACCCTCTTAGGGGATGAATTTTAAAAAATCCTTTCTTATCTCACGTAAACATCATAAAAGGAACCCCTGTGCAAAATTTCAGCTTTCTAGGGTCAAGGGTTTGGTCTGGGCGTTGATGAGTCAGTGATGAATGAATCAGGACTCTTAGAGAAATAAGACTAGAATTTCGACTCCTGGAAGAATGCGTCTACCGAGTAGTAGCTTTTTGATAAAAAAATACTTTAAATTAATCTTATTTTTTTAAGTTCAGATTGTTAAATTGAATAGACGCTTTTCTCATTTATTACTTCTCTCAAATATCTATGGGTTGTGTTGTCCTATAATAGTAAGGACAGATGGCCCAAAAGCAATGGATTTACAGAAATAATAAAATATATGGTCTTTTAGCTGTTGCGTACAAGCACTATTCACTAATGGAATTAGTTACGGATGAAGAGAGTACATTTTGAATTGCGTGATGCCAACAATGAGATTGGGGCGGATTGAAATGAATAGTTCGGTCGTTAAAATAAATGAGTTACAATCCGTGATTAAAAGCTTCGGATCAGTAGCGTACACAAAAGTATGTGTCTTCAATTTATCTTTATACATATTTTTTCAACTCTCCAAAAAATACTATATGCGTATTTCGCCACTCCAAGAAAATCTACAAAATAAAATAGTTATTTTTTGTAAACACTTCTGCGTTAATCCAAACGGAAACTTTAGTAACGAAATACCCATATAGGACTTTTTGGAGAGATGAATCCGTCACATAGGTATAGACATTTTTTATATTTTTTCAAATTTAATAACAATGAATGAGTGGCAATTGACCACAAAATTATCTAACCAACATGAAATATGCTCAATGTTACAAAATGTATATTTCCGAATGTCATTAGAGGAAAAAATAATATGCTCTTATACCAGGCTCCTCAACCCTGCCTGAGTCAACCAGGCCGGAGATCTCAGTACGGAGGACTGCTGTACTTTGTATTGTTCTATGAAGGATTTGCTGCAGAAGAAGCAAAAGCGAAAACACTCCTCGAAACAGGGGAGAGTAAAAGTACCAAGAAACAGCCTGGCGCAAGGGTTCACCTCTGCTCCGGCTAGGAGAGAAAAAGTGAGGATGGAAAGCCGTCCAACACTGGGAGGCAAACAGGGACGTATCAGTAGCTTTTCCAAAACTCCAATGTAAGGACATCGAGTTGGCGAAGGGGGCCTTGATCAGGTTCTCACAGTAGGAGTTGACATCAATTCCAAGGATGCAATAGAGAAAGAGAGATATATTCTCTATTAAAGATTCGGGACAACACCGGTGCCCTCTAAATACTTTTTTAATTTATTTGGGGGCCAAAATATTGGCTGAAGTTTCGTTTACTTGAAATCAGTTATCTTAAGAAATATTTGTTTATATTGTATTTGGAAGTCTTTTCGAATAGTACGTCATAAAAAAATTTCTGCGGAAAGGCATCCTTTTTGAGTTTTGCAACTTTAGAATAGCTGAATTCGGGCTCCTTTGGTTTACTTGAAATCAGTTATGTAAGAAATATTTGTTTATTTAGTATTTGGAAGTCTTTTCGAATAGTATGTCATAAAAAATGTCTGCGGAAACCCATCTTTTTCGTGTTTTTCAACTTTAGAGTAGCTAAAATCAGGGTTACTTTCATTTATTTGAAATCAGTTATGTAAGAAATATTTATTTATTTAGTATTTGGGAGCGAATAGTATGTCAAATTTTTTTTTGTGGAAATGCATCATTTTCTGTTTTTTAACTTCAGAATAGCTGAAACCAGTTACATGAAACTACGTTTCTGTTTTTCCATTTAGAAATTTTTCTAAACATAGCCATGCAAAAAACTTCTTGCCGAGGTACCATTTTCATTTATTGCTGTGTTTTACAATACTTTAGCAATAAATGAAAATGGCACACCTCGGCAAGAAGTCTTTTGAGTCATGTCAAACATTACATTCATTTTACAAATTTGTTTACGAATTCCAATTGCCGAGTACTTTTCAAATTTTGCTGTGTTTTAGAATACTTTAGCAAGATTTGAAAAGTAGTCGGTAATTAGAATTCGTAAACAGACGCGTTTTAGCTTAGAACGTGTTTTGATTGCTTTGGTTAGGTTTGGTTTGTTGGTTTATTTTTGTTTATTTTCGTTTTTTCTCGGTACGGTGTTGATGTCTAAATTACAGTATCTACTAGGTTAAGTTCATATCTACAGAAGAAAAATGTTTAGAGTGTAAAGCGGGAACACGTTTTTATGTAACTGATTTCAGTCATTCTAAAGTCGGTAAAAAAGAGAATGATGCATTTCCGCAGAAACTTTTTTATAAGTTTGTGTTTGGGGAGGCTTCTATAGACGGTGTCATAAAAAAGCGTATTCAACTTTGGTGGGTGATTCTACAAATAAAAATAAAACAAAATGTTTCTATGCCCTAAAATGCTTCCCGAAGAAGTTACAGCCCTCAAAAGATTAAATAAAATGCCAATTAATGCCAAAGCGATAATGGCGACAGTGAAAAATTACGTAACAGCCCTGAAAGGGTACTTTCCATTAGGGAAGTGACTTCAAGTAAAAAAAAAACTTCACCCAAAATATTCTTTTAGGCACAATTAAGTTTGTTACAATTTTTTTATTCAAATACAAAGCTTAAATGCTTATTTTAATGAATTATAAAATATGATAATTCTAATCTTAAATCACACGAAGCAAGATATGTTTCTATATGATATGATTTATTTTATTATCCTTTGAAATATTAGCAGTTGTCACACCACTGCTATGAAAGTGTACATACACTCGTGTAATATGTGCCCATGTATATGTATATTCATGGTAATTATTTTCTAAAACTACACGGAATGCTACGTAAAACATATAAGGCTACTAAAAATAATCTCGCCAAACAACTTTATAACGCCGTAAAATCAATGGTAGTTTCGATAAATTAAAAATAAAGCCTGTATACACACAAATGGCTGGTTTGAAAACGTAAGCCCGCACTTTCCGGCAAATTCCGGAAGTATTATGTAAGTAAGCTTATCCGCAAATTAATCCACTTCAGCAGATACTATCGGTTTTGAAAACATTACATTTAATTAAGAGAAAGAGAGACACGCTATCATTTCCAATCACAGGTAATAATTAACCGAAATTAATAGCTGGCGTCAGTTTGTTTTGAGGGATTGTTTAATAATAATGGTGAGATATAACGTGTTAAGGTTAATTTATTATGGTGATTAAATTAACGGAATACTGAAAATTGAAATAGTTATTATAAATATAAACTACATATGACTTCATAGTCTAATTAGGAAAATAAAAGGCGAAGTGGACTTATTGTATAAATTTGTTTGTACTTATTGTTTGTTGAATTTTATACTTATTCTAAAATATTTCGATAATAGTAGGTGATGATTCGTTTTACTTCCTGATTTATAAACAAAATAGGTTTTAAGTAAATAATAAATTTAATAAAACTATCAATAAAGAGATGTGTATCGGGGCCAGTCATATTATGAAAAAAACATGGCAATAACAGATCAGTTACTAGCAATGCATATACAGGGTTCCCAGGTTGACGAAATACCGGATGTTGACAGCAACTTTTATATTTTAAATGGGTGCCCCCATTTTTTATTACATTCTTAAGTTCTCTGTAAAATTTTATGAATTTTGATATTAAACCCTTCATACCTAGTATTAACCGTTTTTGAGAGAAAAAACATTTAAAATTTTTGGACGAAAAAAACTGCCTGTCAAAAATATGTGTATAGCCTAAGCGTCAAATTTAGTGATTACCACAGGCACTCTGCTATAAAGAGAAGACATATCTATTTCAAAAATTGTTCGAATGTCATATAATAATGACCGTAGCTATAATGCAATTGAGCGATTAGAAAATTATCATAAAGCATTTTTTTTAAATAAAAACCCACGTTTTTAATTATACTGTTAAAAAGGCTTTTCAATTTGTTACTTTTTGACTATAACTGTTCCTATACCTAAAATAAATCGTTTTTAAGTTATTTTCGATTTAGTTTTAAAGCGTATATTTTTCTTGATTTTAACCAGTAGCCTATGACTTTAAACGTCAATTGATGCATAACAATAGATTTGGCCATATCATATTGTGACACTTTGTTCAAAAAGCAGTAGGTTATCGATCATCATTTCCAGGCCAACTTCGCGCTGTTTTTTTCCATCATACTGTATAATATTACATATTAATAATATCAAATATTATATGGGTATTTCGCCATTGCAATACAATCTACAAAATAAAATAGTTATTTTTTGAAAACACTTCTAAACACTTCTGCGTTAATCCCAAACGGAAACTACTTATCAGAGGTTTACAAATATACAAATTATTTGTCTGTTGTTAAGAGAACGTCAACAGACGTATCTTTTTTTAAAAAAAAACTAACATATTCTCGAATAGTTGAATTTAAATATTTTGAATAGGTTTTTTCTTTATTTTTTGTATTTTTTTTGCTTCCGACGACGGAAAGAGATAAACTTTCCGAAACGTTAAGCATTTTTTTGTTTGTTAGACAAGTAGTTTCCGTTTGGGATTAACGCTGAAGTGTTTACAAGAAATAACTATTTTATTTTGTAGATTTTCTTGCAGAGGCGAAATACCCATATAGGATTTTTTGGAGAAAAGAATTCGCCACATAGGTATAGACATTTTTTTATCAAATATTAGATATCACTAACAAGCGAAAATACGATGTATTTTTTTTATAAATGCACTATTTAAACTCTTAAGGGCAGGCAGTATTTATAATATAGGAAATTCAAATAATCCGTTTTCTGATAAATGGAAATAAATTGTCTGACTGTTTGACACTTAATATCAAAGGAAACTAGATAAAATCAAGAAAAATATACGTTTTCAAACTAAATCTTAAATAACTTAAAAACAATTTATTTCAGGTATATGGATATGCATACTCAAAAAGTAAAGAACTGGAAAACCTTTTCAGTAGAGAAATAAAAAAGTGGGTTTCCATTTGAAAAAAATTATTTATGATAATTTTTAATCGCTCAATTCCATGACAGTTACTGCCATTATTATATGACATTTGAACAGCTGAATTATTGAAATACAGGATGAGTTTCCTACGATGTTCTCTATGGGCATCTCGGAAACTACTTGAGATAGAGAGTCGGTTAAATGGGGAAAGAATTGCAGTTTTGTGAGGTCATAAATATGCGCCTTTAGATTTATGAAAAGTTCATGACTTACTAGATATTTCGAAAAAAACAAATTTTGACTATTTTAAAAATTGTCCCAATTCCATTATAATCTATTTCAGACAAAAAATGCTCAGATAAAAGTTGTAGATATTCACATTTCTAATGAGGTTGTGTTCTCCGATTTTTTCTAAAGCCTGTTATTTTTGACATATGACACAAACATATGTTTTTTTTTAAATGGGAACCATAGTTGGCCGTGACTTCATAAAAAGCGCCATTTTTTCAGCTTTTCAGCGATGTAAGCTATAATATGTTTCTTTTACAAAATTACTGACTTATAGCCAATTCTTATCTTTCTTGACTAATTTCACTTAGTTAGCCATGGAAACAAGTTCAATCGTCGTTGCTCTCAGAAATGTGAAATTGTCACATCCAATCTTTGTAAATTAAAATAAACAAAAATTGTAAATATTTTTTTTAAATGAAGAAAAGCGTGTAGGTACAACTTTTCTTAACCATACAAGATACGTTGACCAGTGAAAGTTACTTACGTTTTTTAGAGAACGGTTTCCAATGGTGTTCTAATTTTGTTATGATTTATAACTTATAAAAAGACAAAATATATTATTAAACGGCTCTTTACAATTTACATTACCCAAACTAAAACTTAAAAAAATAATCAATACATACACTTTAAGTTATTTTAGAAAATGTTCAAAAAATTCGCAATTGTTTTGAGTACATAAATGCATCTTTTTAAAACTAAATTTGTAGCTATTGTCACAGAACGACCGGTCGACTTAATTAAACTTCTCCTGTTCCGCTTCTTCGAGTGCCTCTCATAAGTTCATAAGTTCTTTTGTAAACCTTGTTTTTAACCATACCGCATAAAATTTAAAATGGATAGGTCAGGTGACCGAGGAGACCCATGCAATTGGTCCACCTCTTTCTATCTCTGAGTCTACATAATTATGATAATAAAATAATTTTTAACATTTCTTACATTGTGGGGTGGGTTTGGTGTGTCATAATGAAAGTTATGTTGGAACCACTCTATTAATGCGCGAGTATCTAAATTTAACTTTTCTAACATGTCTTGAAAACCGTTCTCTAAAAAACATAAGTAACGTTCACCGGTCAACGTATTCTCGAAACTGTATGGCCAAAACAAGTTGAACCAATAATCCTACACGCTTTTACTCATTTGAAAAACTCGTATTTACAATTTTTGTTTACTTTAATTTACAAAGATTGGATGTGACAAATTCACATTTCTGAGAGCAACGACGATTGAACTTGTTTCCATGGCTAACTAAGTGAAATTAGTCAAAAAAGATAAGAATTGGCTATAACTCAGTAATTTTGTGAAAGAAACATATTATAACTTACATCTCTGAAAAGCTTAAAAAATGGCGCTTTTTATGAAGTCATGGCCAACTATGGTTTCCATTTAAAAAAGCGAACTATGGTTTCCATTTAAAAAAACATATGTTTGTGTCATATGTCAAAAATGACAGGCTTTAGAAAAAATCAGAGAGCACAGTCTCATTAGGGATGTGATTATCTACAACTTTTATCTGAAAACATTTTGTCTAAAATAGATTATAATGGAATTAGGGACAATTTTTAAAATAGCTAAAATTTGTTTTTTCGAAATATCTAGTAAGCCATGAACTTTTTCGAAAATCTGAAAAGCGCATATTTATGACCTCACAAAACTGCAAATCTTTCCCCATTTAACTGACTCTCTATCTCCAGTAGTTTTCGAGATACCCATAGAGAACATCCTAGGAAACTCACCCTGTATATAGCCACATGGCTTCTCATTTATGCTACAGTGGCTGTGGTAATCACTAAATTTGACTTTTAGGCTAAACGAATTTTTTTGTCAGGTATTTTGTTTCGTCCAAAAATTTTAAATATATTTTTTTTTCTCAAAAAAAAACGGTTAATGTTAGGTTATAGATATCAATAATTAAAAAAATTAAATATGTTAGATATTTAACATCAATATTCATAGAATTTTACAGAGAATTTAAATATGTAATAAAACATGGAGGCACCTATTTAAAATAAGAAAGTTGTTGTCAACTTCCGGTACTTCCGGAAGAGCCGCCATATTGAAGATATTTTTAATGGATAGATCTCGTTCTGAAAGAATGATGTGAAAAAACCCTCCGATCTAGATACTGTAGTTCTCTAGAAACTTCTAATGCACGCTCAGCCTGGGACACCCGGTATACTTATCATAAAACCAAATCTTATGCAAATATAATATAAATTTTAAAATTTCTATGCTAGATAGTTTTCTGTAAATGTCCCTGTAACAGACTGAGATCTGGATGGATAGATACTAATTTTATGAACGTTTCGTTCTATTTAATGTATCCTGGAATGGGAATACTCCACTTGGAATGCAAATCCTTCAACTACATATCTAAGACACTCGAAAAGTTTCTCAGAACTTACAACCTAGAAAAATGGAAAGTTTTCCTCGATTGTGCTAAGAGCAATCTTCGGATTGTCACGAGGTTTCTAACAGGACACTCCTCAACGAACAGCTCAGCAGATTGAAGCTGAGAAACAACGCCGAATGCAGATTCTGTGGATAAAATGGGGAAACACCAGAACACCTTATCACTGAGTGCGCCGATACAACCTTTCGTGCCATAAACTAGAGAGCTGCCTTCTATGGAGCCGTCCCAGATAATGGCTTTTGTCAAAGTCTTAAGACTGTATGATGAGTTGACTGTATGATGAGTTGACTCAGTATAACTTAAGAAAGGTGAACACACAATAGAGTAAGGTCGCGGTTATTAACCGCTCTCCTAAATATTCTACATTTAATGTATGAAATTTCTAAAACTGAAAATACATTTTCGAAAATATTATTTGCCTTTCACTGTTTTAAAATTATTTTAAAATGTACAGTGTGTATCAGAACTCCATGCCAAAGTTATATTTTTTCTTGTGGAACACCCGGTATTTTATTTTTAGATTCTTGAACCTAAAAAAGGCATTTCTTATAGGAGTAAATATATTTAAAAACTTTGTTTTTTTAAATATTTAAAGATATTGCAATATGCATGCTGTAATAGAAAAGATTATCAGCACGCTCGCTGTACAGGGTGAGTCAACGATAGAGTAAAGTCCATTATCTCATTTTTTTCCGTGGTTTACAAAAAAATATTAAATATAAAAGTTATAGGGAAGGTTAAGATACCCATTTTAAAATTATTATAGAGTATACAAGGTGCTTAAAAAAAGTGTGGCGAATATAACATATTATGTTTTTTTTTTAAATGCAACACCCTATTTTTTATTTAATTTTTAGATTTTGCGTAAAATTCCATAACTTTTTTATATATAATGTTATATACCTAAAATTAATAGTTTTTGCAATTAAACAAATTTTAAATTGCAGTGTGGTAAAAAATTGTCATTGGTGCCATTGTTTCTGAAGTTGGAGAACCAAAATTTAGTAGGAGAATTTTATAGAGATGAAAAAAAAAAGATATATGTAAAGATATTATAGTTAAATACTACAGGGTGTTCAAAATATATTTATGAATTTCAACTACTTAAAATTCACAACCAAACCAAACCAAACCGTCCCATTACACACTGAATATGTTTTCTAGATAATCTACATCTGTTCTTATAGTTACTTAGCAAAGTACTATATATTATATAGTACTGAACCAAAAAATATGTTTTTCTTGACTTGTTCGTGTATATCAGTCACATTGACTATTTAAGGAAAATCGGTAACTATTATTTGTACCATTTATACTTATTACAAGTTAAACTAAAATTCAAATTTTGTTCTTAACTTGCTTAACAAACATGAAATTTTGAAAATTATTACTTTTTGTCATGGCAACCATTATGTTATAGCGTAGTTGTATTAAAAATATGGGTAAAAATAGAAAAAATTCGAATAAATCTCAAACTATTAAAAATAGGTATATGACATATTTCATTAAAGTTGAAGAGTTTTGTAAAATCTATCAGAAAAAATTATAATATATAGGGTGTACCATTTAAAAAAATTGAAATTTCTTAATTTTAAGTAAATTGTAAAAGGAAATTCATAAATATATTTTGAACACTCTGTAGCATCTATAAAATTCTCCTACCAAATTTTAGTTGTCCAACTTCAGAAACAAGGGCATCACTGAAAATTTTTTATCACACTGCCATCTAACATTTGTTTAAACAAATTCAAATATTACAGAAACTATTAATTTTAGGTATATAACATTATATATAATAAAGTTATGGAATTTTATGCAGAATTTAGAAATAAAATAAAAAATAGGGTGTAGCATTTAAAAAAACATATGTTATATTAGCCACACTTTTTTGAAGAACCCTGTATACTCTATAATAATTTTAAAATTTGTATCTTAACCGTCCCTATAACTTTTATATTTAATATTTTTTGTAAACCTCGAAACAAATGAGATAATGGACTTTACTCTATCGTTGACTCACCCTGTACATTACTTTTCAGAATTAATTCTTGTGCTGAGTTTAAAGGTACAGAAATAAACTTAACTGAAAAATTTGTTTTCTTTATCAAAAGTATTCAGGAGTACCATTACTGATCTAGTTTAAATATTTATTTTACATGAAAACTTGTTATTTCAAATGCAAACCCTCTAATTTTTAAAATAAATAGAAGCAGATTTAAATGCTCTTTCAAACTATATTAGGATTTCCTAACACCTATCTGGCTCAGGTTTTGAACAAAAAGCTATTTTTTAATAAAATGGCTATCAAGATGGCTGGTGTCGCCATGGAAATTTTCTAGTTAGCAGCGTTACATATTAGCAGCTATCTACAAAGTCGACATTAGTTTATGGCCTTTATTTAAAGAATGTTATATTAAAACTGGACTCATTTAAATGAATGTAAAAAATAATTCATGGATAAAAAAGGGTGTGGTCGGTCTGTTATATTTAGAATACTATATATTTAACCTTATCTTGGTTATTTGATTCGTGGTAAAGTTTTCCCAATCACGTGAAACTATCAACAATTTTATAGGGTAGCAATAAACCAACAATTTTATCGCACACCACCTTTATCATATTGGAGTGTGCTAGACGTATAAATATAAAAATTATATGAGTACTATTTACTACTACTGCACTATACAGGGTAGCCCATTTTTAATGTTTTAAAAGGGATTTTTGAAAATTAGAAAAAGGAACATGAAAAAAAAATAACTCCCGTATTTAATGTCCATCGTTCCGAATATTTTTATGGTTATTAATTTGTTATCGTAAATAAAAGACGATATTTTAAGTTATTAGCAAATTTCGAATTTTTGAGTCTTCATTTTATGACTGTAATTTACGTATTTATAAAAATGAATTCAACAAGCACTTCCAGTAAAAAGTAATGTATTTTCAGGATATGACATAAATATGTTTTTTACTAAACTGATAGATGGCTCCGACTTTATAAAAAGTTTAATTTTTCCTTTTCTGATTAATATGTAATATATGGGGTTTAATATTTCATTTTTTTCCATATAATGGAATAAAAAATAAAGAAAACATTAGTTGTTTTATAGTACTAGGACTGTGTCAATAAAAATATTTATTCAAAAAATAAAGAAGCGCAAACTTGACATATCTACATTTGAATTTAATATTGTTAAACCCTACCTCACCCCATACAAGCATGGACGCTTTGCACTGTTGTAGAGTGTTGAAAGCATGGACGCTTTGCACTGTGGTAGAGTGTTGAAAGTATGGACGCTTTGCACTGATGTAGTATTTGAGTTTTGAAAGCATGAACGCTTTGCACTGTTGTAGAATGTTGAAAGCATGGACGCTTTGCACTGATGTAGTATTTGAGTGTTGAAAGCATGGACGCTTTGCACTGTTGTAGAGTGTTGAAAGCATTGACGCTTTGCACTGTTGTAGAGTGTTGAAAGCATGGACGCTTTGCACTGTGGTAGAGTGTTGAAAGCATGGACGCTTTGCACTGTGGTAGAGTGTTGAAAGCATGGACGCTTTACACTGTTGTAGAGTGTTGAAAGCATGGACGCTTTGCACTGATGTAGTATTTGAGTGTTGAAAGCATGTACGCTTTGCACTGTTGTAGAATGCTGAAAGCATGGACGCTTTGCACTGTTGTAGTATTTGGGTGTTGAAAGCATGGACGCTTTGCACTGTGGTAGTATTTGAGTGTTGAAAGCATGGACGCTTTGCACTGTTGTAGTATTTGAGTGTTGAAAGCATGGACGCTTTGCACTGTTGTTATATTTGAGTGTTGAAAGAATTTACGCTTTGCACTGTTGTAATGTTTAAATGCTTTGTACGATGCTTTGTACTGTTAGTAATATGTAAATATTGAAAGCATGGTAACATGTGACATATAAGTATGTAACGTATAAGATAGAAAAAAAAATATTTCTGAGAATGTAAAGAATGAGTATTGAAAGTCTGGAAGGTTATGAGTAAATTGATTAGCTAATAGATTAGTAGCTGGATTCGTTATAAAGAAACCTCTCTAATTAAGATACCAATTTCTATAAGAATAACTGACTACTCAGAATATCACCTTTGGTGGATAGCCATGAAGAATTCCTTCTTGATATTCAATAGCCGATTCCGAATAGAATGACTTCGAGAGCGAAGTCCGTGTCAGAATTGGCCGTGTTAGAAATATGATTATATAAACAAAATTGATTTATTTTTGGGAAGATAAGCACGGACCGCTGTCGGTCGCGCCAGTGTGATGAGACACTTCAGCACGCTCGTTTCAATGCTGTCTGTGTTTATTAAAGTTTCCTGACGTATTATTTGGGATTTATAGTTGATTAAATGTGTTGAATTGTAGTTTATCGGAAAGATTCTGTGTTTTTATTATTTAATTGCTAAAACTAGAATAATAAAGACTTCATTCTCTTTTAATAATGACAGTCAATGTATTTTATTGTTAACTCATTATTGTAATGAACTTCATTAGTGTTCCTATTGTTGAATAAGTTAAATATTTAATTGCCATTTTGTAAGAGAGTTTTGATCGGTTTTGGTCGCTAGAGTTTAATGCGAAAAACCGAACCGTTTGCGCCGCTCGCCCTACTCTGCTAGTGCAGGCCGAGTGGAGGGGAGCGTCAGTCGAGTACCTTGGCTGCAGCATCTCCAATGAGTTTAGTTGGTGGTCGCACGCGAAATAGTGAGGTTCGAGTCCGGAGTGCCCTGCTGCCAGCCGCCGATTGTCGCCGCACTGTATAAGGTAAGCACCCACCGCTAAAGTGATCGAGAGTAGGTCGTATTATTTTTATTGTTATTAAGCGTTTACTCGACTACCTGGACGTGTTATAGGGATAAGGGAGTTAGTTAACGGGATTGTTAGGATATTAAAAACGCGGGAGAACAACCATTGCCGACCAGGCAAGGAGGGACTATGTTGTGCTACGGGCAGGTCGCCAGGAACTACGTCCTTTTCATTTAAAGGTTGTTTGACATCTGCTCCGGTCTGACGTATCCTTCGGTTGATGAGACGAGAGTTTGTAGTTTTCTTCATTAATATTAAGATTGCCAGGATTGCCTAGCAGGCAAAAAGGGACTACGCTGTGCTACGGGCAGGTCGACAGGAACGATGTCCTTTTCTTTTAAAGGTTGTCTGACATCTGCTCCGGTTCAGTGTATCTCTCGGGGAAAGCTAATTACGGGCTAACAATTAATTCATCTTCTTAAGGGACAGTCGGGGTAGTTCAGTAAACGCACGGGTCACGAATATTCATGGAGCTAGAACAAGATCTCGCCCAAATCCCGAGGCTGGTTTTGTAGCTCCCGTATTTCTCTAGGTGTGTCGTCCGGACGGCATTCTGCATCAGTGACGCTGGACGGGATCTCGCCGAAATCCCGAGGTTATCCTGACCGGGCGGTGTGTGCGCGGGCTGCACTTATCCAAACGACGTACAACTCGCCGAGACGTTGCTAACGTCTACGTCACTCCGGGACTCGCGTTTGTGTATCCCTCGGGACGCTGTTAACTTCGCGATCGATCCAGGACTAGCGTTTGCGTATCCCTCGGGACGCTGTTAACTTCGCGATCGATCCAGGACTCGCGTTTGCGTATCCCACAGGACGCTGTTAACTTCGCGATCGATCCAGGGCTCGCGTTTGTGTATCCTATGGGACGCTGTTAACTTCGCGATAGATCCGGGACTCGCATTTGTATATCCCACGGGACGCTGTTCGGAAACTTCACGTCGGAACTTCAACATCGATCCAGGACTCGCGTTTATGTATCACGGGACGCTTTTAACTCCGACGCCGATCCGAGGTCCGTGTTTCGCTGTCAAAACGGACGCCGTTCCGATAAATATTTAGCTGTGACCATCGGGACGCCTGTAACGACGTCGCCGCCGTTTAGAGAGTCGCGTCGAAGTAGAGTGTGTTGCTCCGATATCTACGTGTCTATGTTCATTAGGATGCCGCTAAATTCAACGCCGATCAGGAACTCGCGTCGTCTTATTTAATAGAACGTCATTTCGGGAACGCGTTTTGAATTCGCGTGATAGAATCAGTCAGGGAGTTACGTATCGAGAATAATCGATCAAAACTCTAGAGGTACCCGGTTGTTATTGTAAATTTACGGGTCTCTAAATATACATTTTATTTCACTATTGTTACGATTCGAGGACGTGAACCTTCCTTGATTACTTGTGTACATAATTAATTTATTAAATAAAAACCTAGTGTTACGTTGTAGTTAATTGTGTGTTTTATTTTCTTTTCACCTCATCACACCCTGGTATCTCCACTGTTTAAAAGCTACCCGTATTTGCACTAGTGGTCTCTCAAACACTTTAAACGTTGGGGGTGGCGCCCGAGGAACCGACCCAAGGCAACTCGGCGTCCGTGAGCTTTCTCAAAAACGGGGGAGTCTCACAGTAAACATATATTATCTATTGCTATTAATTAACATAAGATGTTAAAAATTATGACGTAAATGTAGTTTTTTAATTGTATCATTCATTTCAAATAAAAACAAGAGGCATATTTAAATGTAGAGTATTTAGTTCCCGGACATTTGAATAAGGATTTTTTGTACGATACATATCTCACGACCGAGAAAGCGCTAAACATTGCATTGCGGTCTAAGCGAATCTCTTATCAGAGGCACTACAACTACGACTTTCAGCGCGTTCCCAGTCGTGAACTATATGCCGTACAAAAATATTTTTATAAAGAAATTGCCGAAAATTAAGTCCTCTGCTAATACCTATTTTTATTATAAATATTCAAAAAATTGCAAAAATTACGGTTAAGTCATAATTTCTATAATTTCTATTTAGTAATAGCAAAAAATAATAATTTTTCTGCAAAATTTTTATATAAAATTGTAGATAATTTAATTTTCTAATAATTTGTTCATAATCTCTTTTATCGAAAAATGCTAAGGCGTGCAAAAAACATAAAATGGAAAATGGCAGACACTTACCATATCTAATATATGAGCAAGGCTATGTTCTTTCATATACTTCAAAACATACTTATCATATAATTTTTTAATTCGTCAAATTTCGACAAATTTCGACAAAAATGATTGGACTACCCTGTATTATCTGTCGAAATAAAGACGGATAAGAGGCCGTAAAATGCCTGTTTTATAGAAGTGGTGATCGAAATTATTGATACTGAAATTTGAGATATAGTAAATATTTTATGGTGAATTTGGGTAAGTTTAATGCAGAGAGCAAACACGTACTTTAAAAATAATATAGGAAAATAGTGCAGGAATTATAAGGCTATAAAAATATCTGCAATAGAATAATACGAAATTTGATATCGATTTTAAATTTGAATATTTTTGCTATGCGTTTATTTATTATATTTGGTTAGTGATTTTAGTGAAGATATTTTTGTCATATTCCGTCTAAGTTAAAAGTGAAATATTAATCTGCCTAATTATGAAATTAAACTAAATTTACCAAATTTTAAAATTACATAAATATATGATCATTAAAATGCCATTTTGCTTAAGGATTTTTAGTAATGAAAATACTTCTGGCCGCATTTATATGGGACCCGTCTTTGAAAAAACAACATGCTAGATGCAAGTTCGAGTTCAATAACCTGCCTAATTAACTTGTCAACACGTAAGTTTAGCCGGCGTTGATCATCGAATAGAGCACGGATGTTCGAAGGCCGAGGCCGAAATGGATGTTTAGTCTGGGCCTTAGTTTGTCTATTTTAATCTAACTCTTTCCGTATGAGAAGCAAGGGGCATATTATATGCGAAAGAGCGGAATCACATAAATAATAAATTTAGACTAATGCAATATTTTTTCTTGGCGCGTAGGATAGGTAAATGCATTAAAGGGAAATTGATTAAATCATTAAGTTCCAAAACATAACAACTCGGATCTCATCGGATCTGCTGTCTGCTGATACATTTTGCTAAAATTTAGGCTATTAGGACCTATATTTTTATGATTATTATTTTTTTAATTAACAATTTAGGACAAAGAAAAAGCTTGCATGCTTTCCACCGCCAACAGGCGTAAAAACAAATGAATCCAAGGCGTTGCCAAATATTTATTGGGATAAGTTTTTATCGTTTGAATATTGTTGTAAATAATAATTATCATTTAATTAGTGCTAACTTATCAAAGTTCACAACACGGCGAAATTTCAACAAAATCGGCCAACGGATCTTTGAGATATTAGTAAAAAAGGTCTACTAGAAAACACCTTGACACCCTGTATCGTTAAAATTATACATTTCCGGACACATGTTTATATGAACTTTTTACCTTAAAAATACTCAAAGAATCACCTCCTGAAATTTGGCTAGATACTTAATTAACACCCTGTATTTAAAAATGGCAAGCTAGTGATTTAGTAAGCTAGGTATGTTTATTTTAATGGAAAAAAATGCATTTGATAAAAAATAAACAAACCCATATTACAAATATTATACACTAATTACTTAATTTTAAATGTATCTAAATAGGAACTTTAATAATTGAAAAATGGACAGGAGCACTTAAAATCACTTCATAGAATATACCAAATATGCAAAAATTCCAATAAAAAAACCACAAATGGCACATTAAAATCTGCATTATCTGAAATCAAGCTATATCTAAACGGCTAATAAAATAATAGTGACAAGACTAAATAGAAGTGACAAGACGCCGACATCGATAACGCGATGAGCAGTTTTTAATAATAATATTCCGAGTTTCGAGTTATTATTACATACTTGTTTTACAATTTATTGTAATACAGTTTTCTTCAAATACATTTTTATTTAAGTATTGTTAATATAGTCATATTAATGATTATAGACCGTATGATTTCTAAAATAAAAAATCAAGCGTGTTTTTATCAGAATTATTAAATGATTAAGTGGAAATAGTTAATATTTATTAACTTTGTAAGTGTTATATTTTAATATAATTATGGATTTAATAATTAAAAAATTATCTTAAGTTTAAATTGTGGTAAACTTGTATGAGTTTCAATCATTTATATTTAAGATCTTAGGGAAGACAATATAGATTTTTTAGGCAGGAGAACTCAAGGGAAGGACTGTGTACTTAGTAATAAAGACTACAATTTTTTTACTTGCCATTTTTCTTGTCGTTCACGTTGCACTTTGACTCTTCGTTGTGCCACCCACAATCTGAATTTCGGATATATGATGCAGAACTGATAAATTGAACCAAATATATTAATTGCAAGGTATGCAAAGAAATATTTTTGTTAACTTTGCAAATACTTAAGGCATGCAATAATTTAAAAAAAAATTAACGTGAGAATACTTCATAATTTTTGGAAGTCTTGAATGATAAAGATTTGAATTATTATGGGTCTGTTTTGTTTAAGTAGCTAACAAATAATTTCAAAAACTCAACTATCAAAATATAATGGTAGCAAATTTTTAAAAGTATGCATAGGTATAATGTTCTATATTAATTGGGAATACTGAATGTAAACTAGGTATACTTGCTGCAATCGATAATATATTTTGCTACTTATTTTCATCATAACAAAATCCGATATGATGAAACCGTCAATACTCATATTATGGGCACCTATGTATCTTAAATCTCATAATGATGTTTAAAAATACATAGGTACATACTATGAGTAGTGGTTGTGACGGTTGTTTATTAGGTATGATGAAAAGAAGCTGCAAAGTAAATTATCGTTGAAGCCAACTATATTTTAATTTATTTTTATCTACAGTAAATATGCACGGTAGAGGTTCAAAATATGCCTATACTGTGAGGCAACTCAATTCGAGTATATTTAACATGTAAATTCCAAGTATCTTCTTGGCACCCGGTTCACCCTTATTCCATCATTTCTATAAAAAAAATATTATGATGTATAACTTTTAATTTTTATTGTGAATATTGGTGAAAAGTAATTTTTTTGGTACGGCGAATTTAAATTTTATGGGCCATCCATAAATTACATCCAAATCAAACTTAAGTTCGGATATTGGTTAAACCTAGGAATACCCAGGTAATAGCCCGATATATGCAAAAGAGGGAGTGAGTTTAGGTTAGATTAGAATTAGGTTTTAGTTGGTTTTGCATTAATAAAAATATAGACCTAATCTAAACTGACCCCTTTTTTGCATATTTCGGGCTCATACGTGGGTAGAAGCCCGTTATAGTGTCGTGACCATTCACAAATCCGCACACGTTTCTCTCCATCATTAATATTTTCCTCACTAAATTCTTCACTTTTACAAAAAGACATCACGATAAAAATCAAATATCAAAATTATTTAACGTTGCGAACGGTTCACTTGTTCACTATACATATCTGGAATATATTTGTGAATGGCGATTGACGATACGTTTACGTTAGACTGCCGGAGTGCTGACGTCACGAATGTCAAATTGCTTTCCAAACAAGGTTTATTTCTTTTATATTTCTATTGAGCTCTTCCAAATGACGTCACAAGTTAATATAAAATGAAAAAAAAAACAGGTGATTGTCGACAACCGCCGACTTGTGTCTGGTATTTTCAATACGCCTGTGATGGTTGCGCATGTTGCAAAATCTGTGAATTTTTTTTGTTACTCAAAGCTGAATTACTTTAATGAAATTGCTTTGTCAAATTTTAAGACTGGTATAGTTATTTATAAGGCCTTTCCATTTAAGCTTATTAATCTTCTATAGTTCTTGTTTGAAATTAGTGCTTCTAGACGGTCGTTAAAAATTTAAGTCCTCTGCAAAACAAACTTCTGTCTGTTACTTGTAAAGACACTCTACTGCCGCAACTTGAATTTTTAATAAATCATAATTTTTTTTCCAATGGCAATAGAATTCATTCTTAAATTTAAAATTCTAAATTTCAATATTTAAATAGAAAATATAAATAAAATATTTCGATAAAGTATTTATATAGTTTATATTTATATTTCATAAAATAATTAACATCATTACAGTATATTTACCTATTTTAATATTTTACGATAAAATAATACAAATATTTTTAGATGATGTAGTAAATATTTGTCGAATATAAAATATGTTTCGAGAATAACATGCATATTTAAAAAGTATTTCTGGTAAATTACATTTTTAAATTATTTATCTAATATTTACCAAATACGCCTATGCATAAAAATAAATGTATATGTAAAATATTTCTAAAATTAATATCTAACATATGCTTATCTTTATTTTAAATTTAATAAAATAAATGTTATACTCAGGGTGAACCATAGTGAAGTTATTTTTTACATTTTGTTTTTGCACTTATATTTTAAACTTAATACCAAAAATTACTAGTGAATTTATAGTAAAAATATTCTTTCTATAATACTTATCGTTAATAATTGTTAAATTATGTTATAGTTTATTATTATGTTGATGCTTAACTTTAACATAGCAATTCAGCTTTCTCAAATCCAAAGAGGTCAGCGCCAGGCCCAGATTCTATCACTTATGACATGCTTCTGAATACCCCCAGAATATTCAAACAAGCTCTGTTAAAATTGTATAATAAACTTTGGAGTGGAGGACACTTTCCAGATGAATGGAGAATGACAATAATTATTCCCATCCTAAAAGATGGTAAAGATCCTTTGCTACCATCAAGTTACCGACCCATCAGCCTCACCTGTTGTATGGGGAAGATTTTTAAACGGATGATAAGCTGTCGTTTAACCTGGTTATTAGAACATCGAAATCTGATTGATAATTGTCAATCAGGTTTCCGAAAGGGAAGATCAATATTAGATAATTTAATTTTTCTTGAAAATGAAGTAGCCAAATCATTTAGGGAACGAAATCATTCAACAACTGTATTCTTTGACATAGAAAAGGCATTTGACATGACCTGGAGATTTGGAATTATGAGTAAGATATACAAATGGGGTTTTCGTGGAAACTTACCTATACTTATCACATCATTTTTAACAGGAAGGACTTTTAGGGTACGTCTGGGAAGTGTTCTCTCTACAACAAAGACATTGGATAATGGTGTCCCCCAGGTATCAATACTCAATAATCTGTTTCTAATAGCAATCAATGATCTAGTCGAAGGAATTTATAAAAATGTTAAAAAATGTATATATGTTGATGACCTTGTTATAACCTGTGCCACAAAAACTGTTGGAGAAAGCAGTATATATCTACAAGATGCCATAAACCAAGTTGTTAAAAATGCTAGTGTTAATGGCTTTAAACTATCCAGGCAAAAAACCGATGTGGTGCATTTCTGCAAATTGCGTTGGCCCCCCGAAAAACTTACGTGGAAATCACATATAAATGGTTTAGTGTTACGGTGTAAGAAGGTTCTAAATCTTATTAAGTGTCTCTCGCATACCACATGAGGGGCAAATACTTTCCCAACTCCATAAAACCTTGGTTCGTTCGAAGATAGATTATGGCTCGGTGGTATACTCTACTGCTTGCAAATCAACCTCACAGCTCCGACCGAGTACAAAATGCATGTTTAAGGCAAGCTCTTGGAGGTTTTTACACAAGACCCGCAACTAGCCTATGTGCTGAAGCGGGAAACGTCAAGACACATCACCTAAAATATACCAACAAAAGTTTCAGAAAATACTAGACCAGTACAATGAAAAAATTGTTATTTATACTGATAGCTCCAAAACACAAACTGGTGCTGGATGTGCAATTATAACCAACGGGTCGGCTTTCCAATGGACTTTGAGACATGAAGCATCAGCTTTCTTCACGGAACATTTTGTCATCTGGAAAGCCTTATCCTATGTCATAGAGGAGTGTAATCAAACAAGAGTTTTAATTGTTTCTGACTCTTTAGAGATCGTGTCTAAAATTAATGACATATTTGTCCATGATCCTCTAAAACAAAAAATTCAGACGCTTATTCAAGAGTGCAGCGAAAAGGGAAACAAGCTCACGTTTGTGTGGGTCCCAAGCCACACTAATATACTTGGCAACACAATGACAGATGAAGCTGCTAGAGGAGATACCATTGATTTCCCTTATATTACTAAACATGATTTTAAAGTTCTACTGCATAAAAGAGCAGCAAGGGAATGGCAGGATGAGTGGGCAGGTAAACCGTCAAAGCTTCGCGCAATAAAACAGGATCCGTCAACACCATCCTTACATCTTGCACTAGGACGAGCGGATGAATCCAGAGTGCATCGTCTTCGTATTGGGCATACTGCGGTGACTCATGCATATCTGCTTAAAAGAGAAATACCTCCAATGTGCATAGTCTGTGATGTTGAGTTGACAGTAACTCACATTATATGCGAATGAAAAGAAAAAAGAAAAAAAAAATATATATATATATATATATATACGACCACATAATTCATAAATCGGTTTTATAGAGTTATTTGTCTTTTCAAGAATTATATAAATTTAAATTCATCATAGATAATATTATTCTAAATGTACAAATGAAATCAGAATATACAGAATCACTTTTTTCGACTATGATAACAAGGTTTTGCCGAACATAAGTTTCAATTTCAATTAGTACCACAATTTTATTAACCGTACTTTTGGCAATCCGTCAATTAAAATACAAGCACCCATTGTTTAAAAATATAAGCATATATTGCATTGAATAGGTAAACTTTCTTTTAATATCATTCGTGGTTGTGGTTGTTTTAAAATATCTGTATTAGATATTCTTACAATAATCGACATTTATACTTTATTACCAATTCATATAATACACGACAAAATGCACTCACAATTATATTGCAATTGTTACGATTTTACATACAGGATGAGTGAAATAAGTGCAAATATTTTTAGTTTTAAACCAAAAGAAACACGATTATAAGGTTTTTTCGAGATTTTTTTTGAAAATTTGCAAATTTTTGAAAAACTTTTTGGAACTTTTTTTAGTTTTTAATTAAAAAACAATTTCTTGATAATATCGCAGTACAGGTAGTAAATTAAATTTTCAAAAAGAAAACCCAGAAAAGATCCAGTGGTTCTCAAAATTTAAGCAAAAATATTTTTTTTTAGAAAAGTAAAATAACTCGTTATTTTGGATTTATTTGAAAAACGGTAATGAGAAAATATGTGTCTTTTATCGAGATCTACCAGACCTAAAAATATTTGCACTTATTTAAGACTCACCCTGTATAATATGTTTATATGCTAAACTACGGAACTTTTAACATGTAACAAATTCCATTCAAATAATCATCAGATCCACATTTTATTGATAATAAAACCGTTTTCGAACCTGATTGCAGATAAAATAAAAGTGTTAGTTACGAACAAAAGCAACAATTTTTAAGTTTTACATTGCTATCTTAATATCGATTTAGAATAAACTTAAATGATGCAGTGCGGTAGATTTTTGTGTCACTAACTTTATATCCAGAATAATTCGTCAAAAATGAATTGAACCTTCTTTTACTTACCTATTATATATGCTAAAACTGGTACGTATAATGAAGAGATTATTTATTCATACTAGTAGTTTTAAAGGTTTTTTAGTAAATGTGCTTTGAGTGGTGCTTCTTTTTTTAAAAAGACTTTTTAAAGAAATCTACATATGATAATATACACATGCATAAATGCAAATTTTTTCAGGACTGGTAGATCTCGATAAAAGAAACGTATTTTACAATTTTTTGCGAAAATAAAAACTCATAGTCGTGTTTTTGGGGTCGAATTACCTATTAAATTATTATTTTTGGGGTTTAATTACCCCTAAAAATGTGTATACTGATTTAAAACTCATTCTTATCCATAACATAATTTATTGCAATATAAATCTAGATATACATATATTAGAAGAGGGAGGTTTATTTTAAGCCGAAATATAAGGTTTTTTAAATATTCAGATACATTATGGAACACACTTTAAGTTTAACAATAATTATAATTCTCATTCGAAGAGGTAACGTTCAATTTTTAAAGTCGGATCAGAATAATTCAAAGAGGTTCAGAATACATTAACAGAAAATAAAAGTTCAGATATTTGGGGAAATTCTCATAAATGCCATAAATTATTAGCAATACAAACATGCGTTTTTTTGCTTTAATTGTGGTTCAAATACACTTACGTAGTTGATGTTAAAATACAAGATAACTTAATTATTATTTTCACCAGTTCAGTACATGACCCGATTCATCAAACTGTATTAACTGTTTAGTTAATTAATATGTAAATCTCTCCCTCTTTTAAAAATGTGTCAGTATTATATTTTCAAATTAAATACTACTCACTTGAGTTCTTTATGTAGTGATCAATGTCTTTTGTCAAGAATTATTAATTCCAGTAAAACATATTCTTTTTAAATTTTGCTTATTTTTTCATCTGAGTTGTTCATTTAACAAAATTGTACATAGTTAATTGAGGCTACTGGTTTTATGGCAAGTTAAGGGAACTGTTTAAAACATTAGTTTCTTTTATAGAATTATAATATAATTTGGCCTGTTTTAAGCATTGAAATGCAAGTATAAAATGATGTTAAACATCGCTTGTGAAATTTTCTTTTTACAGAAGCACCGTTGCATGCTTGAGTGGCAATGGAAAAAGCATTTTTGTTTTCTGTATAAATGGATAACTGGTCAAGGAATACACGTATTTACTCTAAACAGAATTTTATGTGTGTGGTTGAGGAACGTGAACCTGTGGTGTAAATATTAGATTTAAAAATTGCTTTCTTTCAAATATAGTCGATACCAATTAAACTTTTAGTTATGTAATCGAGGGTGCAATTTTTAAATTCAGTATTGCCAACCATGGACATATTCGGCGAAGGGCTGACTAACTGGAATTTAAATTTCCCGATGGGGATTTATGTGGTAGCTCTACTTTAAAAAATGCCAAGTTGTCACATTTCTTTATTAAAAAAAATATTGAATATGTTAGCATTGCCAGTCAATACTCGCGCTCCTGGCCGCTCGCACAATGGGGAGCGCGAGTCTGGGCCGTAGTTTGGCAAGTGACCAGCGACGATCGGTGGGAGGGCGCCACACATAATATTGGTTTGAAACTGATAATATAACGAAAAAACCCTATATTTCATAAACCGTTAATCCAACCGCATTGGGACGGATTTTATTCGATTCAGCTTAATAAAATACATCAAATAACATGGTTTAATAAATT
Organism: Sitophilus oryzae; assembly: GCF_002938485.1. Lineage (NCBI taxonomy): Eukaryota > Metazoa > Arthropoda > Insecta > Coleoptera > Curculionidae > Sitophilus > Sitophilus oryzae. The sequence continues at coordinate 610,759 of NW_022146952.1, read as the reverse complement.
TATTTAAAACTAAACTGAGCACCAATTAAAACGTAAAGTGAAAATTTTTGCAGCAAGCTGAACTTCTTGTATTTTCTAAATTATTGAAGGCATTTTGAATTGCTAGCCAGATTCTGAAACGCTTTTTTATCGATTGTCGAACCGTTCTTTGTAGTTTATTTAATTATTGGCCAATACCCATAATACGGGGTAAAATAAAAATGCGTGCATTTCTTACAAAATTTTAAGTGACCTCCATTTTGTGGGGGGATGGAGGATTTCCATTATTTGTGGGTATTTTAAAAGAGCTGTTTTATACCTCGGGACGTTTTTGAGTTTTTTTGGGGTATCGCTTCTCCATTGCGATATTTTCCTTTTCTTATGATTTTTGGTAAGGTTTTAATTCTAATAAATTTATTTCATTATGAAATTAATATATTGTATTTTTGGTATTATGCGTATTAACTAATTATTATACTAAGTGATTATACTGTATCGTTAATGAAAAAGTGTTAAATGCTTCTTTTGTTATGCCAAGATGCATAATAAAACCTGTTCATATAATTTAAATATAACAGCTAGATAAATTTTTAACGCCCTGTATAACTGTAACCATTTTTAGTTTTATAAAATTATTTGTTTGCTTTATTTAATTATACATTAAAATGCATAATGCTTAAAAATACGATATCTTCATTTCACAATGAGAAAATTATTAGTATTAAAACTCTACCGACAATCATAAGAATATCGAAAACATCGCAATGGAGAGCGATAGCCAAAAAAACTCATAAATGTCCCGAGGTATAAAACACCTCCTTCAAACTACCCACAAAAAATGGATCTCCTCCGTCCCTCCACAAAATGAGGCTCACTTAAAATTTTGTTAAAAATGCGCGCCTGTATTATGGGTCTTGACCAATAATTGAAAAAAACTGCAAAGAACGGTTCGATAGTCGATAAAACAATGTTTTAGAATCTGGCTGGCAAATTCAAAATTCCTTCAAAAGTTTTCTTCTTCGTTTTTCCTTGTAGAATTCTCGCTACGGTATGATCCAATAAGCCTTGCAAAGTGACTTTACCACAACTTTCTTTTATTTCCACCGTATTAGGGTAACACTGTTTTTTTGAATAAAGTACTTGCAAATAGGGCGGGAAAATATTACAGCCTACTTCCTTAAAACATTTTCTTAATATTTCATATTGATATTTTGTTAAAGATGCGTCAAGAATTAAACCCAATGCTTTTTTAGAGTCAATATACCTCATAGGATCAGCTTTTTTTTCTTTTTTTATTTGTTCTGCTGCTGCGGTTATCAATTCATCCGAAAAATCCTCTCGAAGTTTTTTTATTTTATTTTGCTTACTTCTCTTACACAAATCTTCAAAAGGTTTCTCTAGGCGACATCCGACAGACTTAAGGGATGACTTGTTTTCGGATTTATGATCAGATTCAGGAAAATTAACCAAAAACTCGTCTTGCATCCACTCACTATACTTCCGAAAGAACTTTTGTTTCACATGATGCTCTGCCCTCAATTTTTTGGTAAAGTTCGGTTGAAATCTTTTTTTTATGGCTCCAGTTACCAGCAACAACCA